>NW_027364159.1:0-297530 GCF_046119375.1 Phyllobates terribilis | reverse complement strand
AGTGAGATGCCAGCTCCTTTCATTCAGTCAGTAGCTTCAAACATTTCTGGTATATGAATAACATGATGTTTTTCAATGGCAAAAATCAATGAATATTGTAAATGCACAAACAGTAATTTCTCCGCATTGCAAGGTGCAATTCTGAAATTTTTTGCTTTTTCCTGCTCCTCTTAGCATGATAAAGAAGATTCAAAGAGAGTGAGATGCCAGCTCCTTTCATTCAGTCAGTAGCTTCAATCATTTCTGGACGTTTTTCAATGGCAAAAATCAATGAATATTGTAAATGCACAAACAGTAATTTCTCCGCATTGCAAGGTGCAATTCTGAAATTTTTTGCTTTTTCCTGCTCCTCTTAGCATGATAAAGAAGATTCAAAGAGAGTGAGATGCCAGCTCCTTTCATTCAGTCAGTAGCTTCAAACATTTCTGGTATATGAATAACATGATGTTTTTCAATGGCAAAAATCAATGAATATTGTAAATGCACAAACAGTAATTTCTCCGCATTGCAAGGTGCAATTCTGAAATTTTTTGCTTTTTCCTGCTCCTCTTAGCATGATAAAGAAGATTCAAAGAGAGTGAGATGCCAGCTCCTTTCATTCAGTCAGTAGCTTCAAAATTTCTGGTATATGAATAACATGATGTTTTTCAATGGCAAAAATCAATGAATATTGTAAATGCACAAACAGTAATTTCTCCGCATTGCAAGGTGCAATTCTGAAATTTTTTGCTTTTTCCTGCTCCTCTTAGCATGATAAAGAAGATTCAAAGAGAGTGAGATGCCAGCTCCTTTCATTCAGTCAGTAGCTTCAAACATTTCTGGTATATGAATAACATGATGTTTTTCAATGGCAAAAATCAATGAATATTGTAAATGCACAAACAGTAATTTCTCCGCATTGCAAGGTGCAATTCTGAAATTTTTTGCTTTTTCCTGCTCCTCTTAGCATGATAAAGAAGATTCAAAGAGAGTGAGATGCCAGCTCCTTTCATTCAGTCAGTAGCTTCAATCTTTTCTGGACGTTTTTCAATGGCAAAAATCAATGAATATTGTAAATGCACAAACAGTAATTTCTCCGCATTGCAAGGTGCAATTCTGAAATTTTTTGCTTTTTCCTGCTCCTCTTAGCATGATAAAGAAGATTCAAAGAGAGTGAGATGCCAGCTGCTTTCATTCAGTCAGTAGCTTCAAACATTTCTGGTATATGAATAACATGATGTTTTTCAATGGCAAAAATTTCAGAATTGCACCTTGCAATGTGGAGATATTACTGTTTGTGCATTTACAATATTCATTGATTTTTGCCATTGAAAAACATGTTTTTCATATACCAGAAATGTTTGAAGCTACTGACTGAATGAAAGGAGCTGGCATCTCACTCTCTTTGAATCTTCTTTATCATGCTAGGATTAACAGGAAAAAGCAAAAAATTTCAGAATTGCACCTTGCAATGTGGAGATATTACTGTTTGTGCATTTACAATATTCATTGATTTTTGCCATTGAAAAACGTCCAGAAATGTTTGAAGCTACTGACTGAATGAAAGGAGCTGGCATCTCACTCTCTTTGAATCTTCTTTATCATGCTAGGATTAGCAGGAAAAAGCAAAAAATTTCTGAATTGCACCTTGCAATGTGGAGATATTACTGTTTGTGCATTTACAATATTCATTGATTTTTGCCATTGAAAAACATGTTTTTCATATACCAGAAATGTTTGAAGCTACTGACTGAATGAAAGGAGCTGGCATCTCACTCTCTTTGAATCTTCTTTATCATGCTAGGATTAGCAGGAAAAAGCAAAAAATTTCAGAATTGCACCTTGCAATGTGGAGATATTACTGTTTGTGCATTTACAATATTCATTGATTTTTGCCATTGAAAAACATGTTTTTCATATACCAGAAATGTTTGAAGCTACTGACTGAATGAAAGGAGCTGGCATCTCACTCTCTTTGAATCTTCTTTATCATGCTAGGATTAACAGGAAAAAGCAAAAAATTTCAGAATTGCACCTTGCAATGTGGAGATATTACTGTTTGTGCATTTACAATATTCATTGATTTTTCCCATTGAAAAACGTCCAGAAATGTTTGAAGCTACTGACTGAATGAAAGGAGCTGGCATCTCACTCTCTTTGAATCTTCTTTATCATGCTAGGATTAGCAGGAAAAAGCAAAACATTTCAGAATTGCACCTTGCAATGTGGAGATATTACTGTTTGTGCATTTACAATATTCATTGATTTTTGCCATTGAAAAACATGTTTTTCATATACCAGAAATGTTTGAAGCTACTGACTGAATGAAAGGAGCTGGCATCTCACTCTCTTTGAATCTTCTTTATCATGCTAGGATTAGCAGGAAAAAGCAAAAAATTTCAGAATTGCACCTTACAATGTGGAGATATTACTGTTTGTGCATTTACAATATTCATTGATTTTTGCCATTGAAAAACGTCCAGAAATGTTTGAAGCTACTGACTGAATGAAAGGAGCTGGCATCTCACTCTCTTTGAATCTTCTTTATCATGCTAGGATTAGCAGGAAAAAGCAAAAAATTTCAGAATTGCACCTTGCAATGTGGAGATATTACTGTTTGTGCATTTACAATATTCATTGATTTTTGCCATTGAAAAACATGTTTTTCATATACCAGAAATGTTTGAAGCTACTGACTGAATGAAAGGAGCTGGCATCTCACTCTCTTTGAATCTTCTTTATCATGCTAGGATTAGCAGGAAAAAGCAAAAAATTTCAGAATTGCACCTTGCAATGTGGAGATATTACTGTTTGTGCATTTACAATATTCATTGATTTTTGCCATTGAAAAACGTCCAGAAATGTTTGAAGCTACTGACTGAATGAAAGGAGCTGGCATCTCACTCTCTTTGAATCTTCTTTATCATGCTAGGATTAGCAGGAAAAAGCAAAAAATTTCAGAGTTGCACCTTGCAATGTGGAGATATTACTGTTTGTGCATTTACAATATTCATTGATTTTTGCCATTGAAAAACGTTTTTCATATACCAGAAATGTTTGAAGCTACTGACTGAATGAAAGGAGCTGGCATCTCACTCTCTTTGAATCTTCTTTATCATGCTAGGATTAACAGGAAAAAGCAAAAAATTTCAGAATTGCACCTTGCAATGTGGAGATATTACTGTTTGTGCATTTACAATATTCATTGATTTTTGCCATTGAAAAACGTCCAGAAATGTCTGAAGCTACTGACTGAATGAAAGGAGCAGGCATCTCACTCTCTTTGAATCTTCTTTATCATGCTAGGATTAGCAGGAAAAAGCAAAAAATTTCAGAATTGCACCTTGCAATGTGGAGATATTACTGTTTGTGCATTTACAATATTCATTGATTTTTGCCATTGAAAAACATGTTTTTCATATGCCAGAAATGTTTGAAGCTACTGACTGAATGAAAGGAGCTGGCATCTCACTCTCTTTGAATCTTCTTTATCATGCTAGGATTAGCAGGAAAAAGCAAAAAATTTCAGAATTGCACCTTGCAATGTGGAGATATTACTGTTTGTGCATTTACAATATTCATTGATTTTTGCCATTGAAAAACATGTTTTTCATATACCAGAAATGTTTGAAGCTACTGACTGAATGAAAGGAGCTGGCATCTCACTCTCTTTGAATCTTCTTTATCATGCTAGGATTAGCAGGAAAAAGCAAAAAATTTCAGAATTGCACCTTGCAATGTGGAGATATTACTGTTTGTGCATTTACAATATTCATTGATTTTTGCCATTGAAAAACATGTTTTTCATATACCAGAAATGTTTGAAGCTACTGACTGAATGAAAGGAGCTGGCATCTCACTCTCTTTGAATCTTCTTTATCATGCTAGGATTAACAGGAAAAAGCAAAAAATTTCAGAATTGCACCTTGCAATGTGGAGATATTACTGTTTGTGCATTTACAATATTCATTGATTTTTGCCATTGAAAAACGTCCAGAAATGTTTGAAGCTACTGACTGAAAGGAGCTGGCATCTCACTCTCTTTGAATCTTCTTTATCATGCTAGGATTAACAGGAAAAAGCTAAAAATTTCAGAATTGCACCTTGCAATGTGGAGATATTACTGTTTGTGCATTTACAATATTCATTGATTTTTGCCATTGAAAAACATGTTTTTCATATACCAGAAATGTTTGAAGCTACTGACTGAATGAAAGGAGCTGGCATCTCACTCTCTTTGAATCTTCTTTATCATGCTAGGATTAGCAGGAAAAAGCAAAAAATTTCAGAATTGCACCTTGCAATGTGGAGATATTACTGTTTGTGCATTTACAATATTCATTGATTTTTACCATTGAAAAACATGTTTTTCATATACCAGAAATGTTTGAAGCTACTGACTGAATGAAAGGAGCTGGCATCTCACTCTCTTTGAATCTTCTTTATCATGCTAGGATTAGCAGGAAAAAGCAAAAAATTTCAGAATTGCACCTTGCAATGTGGAGATATTACTGTTTGTGCATTTACAATATTCATTGATTTTTGCCATTGAAAAACATGTTTTTCATATACCAGAAATGTTTGAAGCTACTGACTGAATGAAAGAAGCTGGCATCTCACTCTCTTTGAATCTTCTTTATCATGCTAGGATTAACAGGAAAAAGCAAAAAATTTCAGAATTGCACCTTGCAATGTGGAGATATTACTGTTTGTGCATTTACAATATTCATTGATTTTTGCCATTGAAAAACGTCCAGAAATGTTTGAAGCTACTGACTGAATGAAAGGAGCTGGCATCTCACTCTCTTTGAATCTTCTTTATCATGCTAGGATTATCAGGAAAAAGCAAAAAATTTCAGAATTGCACCTTGCAATGTGGAGATATTACTGTTTGTGCATTTACAATATTCATTGATTTTTGCCATTGAAAAACATGTTTTTCATATACCAGAAATGTTTGAAGCTACTGACTGAATGAAAGGAGCTGGCATCTCACTCTCTTTGAATCTTCTTTATCATGCTAAGAGGAGCAGGAAAAAGTAAAAAATTTCAGAATTGCACCTTGCAATGCGGAGAAATTACTGTTTGTGCATTTATAATATTAAATGATTTTTGCCATTGAAAAACGTCCAGAAATGATTGAAGCTACTGACTGAACGAAAGGAGCTGGCATCTCACTCTCTTTGAATCTTCTTTATCATGCTAAGAGGAGCAGGAAAAAGCAAAAAATTTCAGAATTGCACCTTGCAATGCGGACAAATTACTGTTTGTGCATTTACAATATTCATTGATTTTTGCCATTGAAAAACATCATGTTATTCATATACCAGAAATGTTTGAAGCTACTGACTGAATGAAAGGAGCTGGCATCTCACTCTCTTTGAATCTTCTTTATCATGCTAAGAGGAGCAGGAAAAAGCAAAAAATTTCAGAATTGCACCTTGCAATGCGGAGAAATTACTGTTTGTGCATTTACAATATTCATTGATTTTTGCCATTGAAAAACATCCAGAAATGATTGAAGCTACTGACTGAATGAAAGGAGCTGGCATCTCACTCTCTTTGAATCTTCTTTATCATGCTAAGAGGAGCAGGAAAAAGCAAAAAATTTCAGAATTGCACCTTGCAATGCGGAGAAATTACTGTTTGTGCATTTACAATATTCATTGATTTTTGCCATTGAAAAACGTCCAGAAATGATTGAAGCTACTGACTGAATGAAAGGAGCTGGCATCTCACTCTCTTTGAATCTTGTTTATCATGCTAAGAGGAGCAGGAAAAAGCAAAAAATTTCAGAATTGCACCTTGCAATGCGGAGAAATTACTGTTTGTGCATTTACAATATTCATTGATTTTTGCCATTGAAAAACGTCCAGAAATGATTGAAGATACTGACTGAATGAAAGGAGCTGGCATCTCACTCTCTTTGAATCTTCTTTATCATGCTAAGAGGAGCAGGAAAAAGCAAAAAATTTCAGAATTGCACCTTGCAATGCGGAGAAATTACTGTTTGTGCATTTACAATATTCATTGATTTTTGCCATTGAAAAACATCATGTTATTCATATACCAGAAATGATTGAAGCTACTGACTGAATGAAAGGAGCTGGCATCTCACTCTCTTTGAATCTTCTTTATCATGCTAAGAGGAGCAGGAAAAAGCAAAAAATTTCAGAATTGCACCTTGCAATGCGGAGAAATTACTGTTTGTGCATTTACAATATTCATTGATTTTTGCCATTGAAAAACATCCAGAAATGATTGAAGCTACTGACTGAATGAAAGGAACTGGCATCTCACTCTCTTTGAATCTTGTTTATCATGCTAAGAGGAGCAGGAAAAAGCAAAAAATTTCAGAATTGCACCTTGCAATTCGGAGAAATTACAGTTTGTGCATTTACAATATTCATTGATTTTTGCCATTGAAAAACGTCCAGAAATGATTGAAGCTACTGACTGAAGGAAAGGAGCTGGCATCTCACTCTCTTTGAATCTTCTTTATCATGCTAAGAGGAGCAGGAAAAAGCAAAAAATTTCAGAATTGCACCTTGCAATGCGGAGAAATTACTGTTTGTGCATTTACAATATTCATTGATTTTTGCCATTGAAAAACATCATGTTATTGATATACCAGAAATGACTGAAGCTACTGACTGAATGAAAGGAGCTGGCATCTCACTCTCTTTGAATCTTCTTTATCATGCTAAGAGGAGCAGGAAAAAGTAAAAAATTTCAGAATTGCACCTTGCAATGCGGAGAAATTACTGTTTGTGCATTTATAATATTCAATGATTTTTGCCATTGAAAAACGTCCAGAAATGATTGAAGCTACTGACTGAACGAAAGGAGCTGGCATCTCACTCTCTTTGAATCTTCTTTATCATGCTAAGAGGAGCAGGAAAAAGCAAAAAATTTCAGAATTGCACCTTGCAATGCGGAGAAATTACTGTTTGTGCATTTACAATATTCATTGATTTTTGCCATTGAAAAACATCCAGAAATGATTGAAGCTACTGACTGAATGAAAGGAGCTGGCATCTCACTCTCTTTGAATCTTCTTTATCATGCTAAGAGGAGCAGGAAAAAGCAAAAAATTTCAGAATTGCACCTTGCAATGCGGAGAAATTACTGTTTGTGCATTTACAATATTCATTGATTTTTGCCATTGAAAAACATCATGTTATTCATATACCAGAAATGTTTGAAGCTACTGACTGAATGAAAGGAGCTGATATCTCACTCTCTTTGAATCTTCTTTATCATGCTAAGAGGAGCAGGAAAAAGCAAAAAATTTCAGAATTGCACCTTGCAATGCGGAGAAATTACTGTTTGTGCATTTACAATATTCATTGATTTTTGCCATTGAAAAACATCCAGAAATGATTGAAGCTACTGACTGAATGAAAGGAGCTGGCATCTCACTCTCTTTGAATCTTCTTTATCATGCTAAGAGGAGCAGGAAAAAGCAAAAAATTTCAGAATTGCACCTTGCAATGCGGAGAAATTACTTTTTGTGCATTTACAATATTCATTGATTTTTGCCATTGAAAAACATCATGTTATTCATATACCAGAAATGTTTGAAGCTACTGACTGAATGAAAGGAGCTGGCATCTCACTCTCTTTGAATCTTCTTTATCATGCTAAGAGGAGCAGGAAAAAGCAAAAAATTTCAGAATTGCACCTTGCAATGCGGAGAAATTACTGTTTGTGCATTTACAATATTCATTGATTTTTGCCATTGAAAAACATCATGTTATTCATATACCAGAAATGTTTGAAGCTACTGACTGAATCAAAGGAGCTGGCATCTCACTCTCTTTGAATCTTCTTTATCATGCTAAGAGGAGCAGGAAAAAGCAAAAAATTTCAGAATTGCACCTTGCAATGTGGAGAAATTACTGTTTGTGCATTTACAATATTCATTGATTTTTACCATTGAAAAACGTCCAGAAATGATTGAAGCTACTGACTGAATGAAAGTAACTGGCATCTCACTCTCTTTGAATCTTCTTTATCATGCTAAGAGGAGCAGGAAAAAGCAAAAAATTTCAGACTTGCACCTTGCAATGCGGAGAAATTACTGTTTGTGCATTTACAATATTCATTGATTTTTGCCATTGAAAAACATCATGTTATTCATATACCAGAAATGTTTGAAGCTACTGACTGAATGAAAGGAGCTGGCATCTCACTCTCTTTGAATCTTCTTTATCATGCTAAGAGGAGCAGGAAAAAGCAAAAAATTTCAGAATTGCACCTTGCAATGCGGAGAAATTACTGTTTGTGCATTTACAATATTCATTGATTTTTGCCATTGAAAAACGTCCAGAAATGATTGAAGCTACTGACTGAATGAAAGGAGCTGGCATCTCACTCTCTTTGAATCTTCTTTATCATGCTAAGAGGAGCAGGAAAAATCAAAAAATTTCAGAATTGCACCTTGCAATGCGGAGAAATTACTGTTTGTGCATTTACAATATTCATTGATTTTTGCCATTGAAAAACATGTTATTCATATACCAGAAATGTTTGAAGCTACTGACTGAATGAAAGGAGCTGGCAACTCACCCTCTTTGAATCTTCTTTATCATGCTAAGAGGAGCGGGAAAAAGCAAAAAATTTCAGAATTGCACCTTGCAATGCGGAGAAATTACTGTTTGTGCATTTACAATATTCATTGATTTTTGCCATTGAAAAACGTCCAGAAATGATTGAAGGTACTGACTGAATGAAAGGAGCTGGCATCTCACTCTCTTTGAATCTTCTTTATCATGCTAAGAGGAGCAGGAAAAAGCAAAAAATTTCAGAATTGCACCTTGCAATGTGGAGAAATTACTGTTTGTGCATTTACAATATTCATTGATTTTTACCATTGAAAAACGTCCAGAAATGATTGAAGCTACTGACTGAATGAAAGTAGCTGGCATCTCACTCTCTTTGAATCTTCTTTATCATGCTAAGAGGAGCAGGAAAAAGCAAAAAATTTCAGACTTGCACCTTGCAATGCGGAGAAATTACTGTTTGTGCATTTACAATATTCATTGATTTTTGCCATTGAAAAACATCATGTTATTCATATACCAGAAATGTTTGAAGCTACTGACTGAATGAAAGGAGCTGGCATCTCACTCTCTTTGAATCTTCTTTATCATGCTAAGAGGAGCAGGAAAAAGCAAAAAATTTCAGAATTGCACCTTGCAATGCGGAGAAATTACTGTTTGTGCATTTACAATATTCATTGATTTTTGCCATTGAAAAACGTCCAGAAATGATTGAAGCTACTGACTGAATGAAAGGAGCCGGCATCTCACTCTCTTTGAATCTTCTTTATCATGCTAAGAGGAGCAGGAAAAATCAAAAAATTTCAGAATTGCACCTTGCAATGCGGAGAAATTACTGTTTGTGCATTTACAATATTCATTGATTTTTGCCATTGAAAAACATGTTATTCATATACCAGAAATGTTTGAAGCTACTGACTGAATGAAAGGAGCTGGCACCTCACTCTCTTTGAATCTTCTTTATCATGCTAAGAGGAGCGGGAAAAAGCAAAAAATTTCAGAATTGCACCTTGCAATGCGGAGAAATTACTGTTTGTGCATTTACAATATTCATTGATTTTTGCCATTGAAAAACATGTTATTCATATACCAGAAATGTTTGAAGCTACTGACTGAATGAAAGGAGCTGGCATCTCACTCTCTTTGAATCTTCTTTATCATGCTAAGAGGAGCAGGAAAAAGCAAAAAATTTCAGAATTGCACCTTGCAATGCGGAGAAATTACAGTTTGTGCATTTACAATATTCATTGATTTTTGCCATTGAAAAACATCCAGAAATGATTGAAGCTACTGACTGAATGAAAGGAGCTGGCATCTCACTCTCTTTGAATCTTCTTTATCATGCTAAGAGGAGCAGGAAAAAGCAAAAAATTTCAGACTTGCACCTTGCAATGCGGAGAAATTACTGTTTGTGCATTTACAATATTCATTGATTTTTGCCATTGAAAAACATCATGTTATTCATATACCAGAAATGTTTGAAGCTACTGACTGAATGAAAGGAGCTGGCATCTCACTCTCTTTGAATCTTCTTTATCATGCTAAGAGGAGCAGGAAAAAGCAAAAAATTTCAGAATTGCACCTTGCAATGCGGAGAAATTACTGTTTGTGCATTTACAATATTCATTGATTTTTGCCATTGAAAAACATCATGTTATTCATATACCAGAAATGTTTGAAGCTACTGACTGAATGAAAGGAGCTGGCATCTCACTCTCTTTGAATCTTCTTTATCATGCTAAGAGGAGCAGGAAAAAGCAAAAAATTTCAGAATTGCACCTTGCAATGCGGAGAAATTACTGTTTGTGCATTTACAATATTCATTGATTTTTGCCATTGAAAAACGTCCAGAAATGATTGAAGCTACTGACTGAATGAAAGGAGCTGGCATCTCACTCTCTTTGAATCTTCTTTATCATGCTAAGAGGAGCAGGAAAAATCAAAAAATTTCAGAATTGCACCTTGCAATGCGGAGAAATTACTGTTTGTGCATTTACAATATTCATTGATTTTTGCCATTGAAAAACATGTTATTCATATACCAGAAATGTTTGAAGCTACTGACTGAATGAAAGGAGCTGGCACCTCACTCTCTTTGAATCTTCTTTATCATGCTAAGAGGAGCGGGAAAAAGCAAAAAATTTCAGAATTGCACCTTGCAATGCGGAGAAATTACTGTTTGTGCATTTACAATATTCATTGATTTTTGCCATTGAAAAACGTCCAGAAATGATTGAAGGTACTGACTGAAAGAAAGGAGCTGGCATCTCACTCTCTTTGAATCTTCTTTATCATGCTAAGAGGAGCAGGAAAAAGCAAAAAATTTCAGAATTGCACCTTGCAATGCGGAGAAATTACTGTTTGTGCATTTACAATATTCATTGATTTTTGCCATTGAAAAACGTCCAGAAATGATTGAAGCTACTGACTGAATGAAAGGAGCTGGCATCTCACTCTCTTTGAATCTTCTTTATCATGCTAAGAGGAGCAGGAAAAAGCAAAAAATTTCAGAATTGCACCTTGCAATGCGGAGAAATTACAGTTTGTGCATTTACAATATTCATTGATTTTTGCCATTGAAAAACATCCAGAAATGATTGAAGCTACTGACTGAATGAAAGGAGCTGGCATCTCACTCTCTTTGAATCTTCTTTATCATGCTAAGAGGAGCAGGAAAAAGCAAAAAATTTCAGAATTGCACCTTGCAATGCGGAGAAATTACTGTTTGTGCATTTACAATATTCATTGATTTTTGCCATTGAAAAACATCATGTTATTCATATACCAGAAATGTTTGAAGCTACTGACTGAATGAAAGGAGCTGGCATCTCACTCTCTTTGAATCTTCTTTATCATGCTAAGAGGAGCATGAAAAAGCAAAAAATTTCAGAATTGCACCTTGCAATGTGGAGAAATTACTGTTTGTGCATTTACAATATTCATTGATTTTTACCATTGAAAAACGTCCAGAAATGATTGAAGCTACTGATTGAATGAAAGTAGCTGGCATCTCACTCTCTTTGAATCTTCTTTATCATGCTAAGAGGAGCAGGAAAAAGCAAAAAATTTCAGACTTGCACCTTGCAATGCGGAGAAATTACTGTTTGTGCATTTACAATATTCATTGATTTTTGCCATTGAAAAACGTCCAGAAATGATTGAAGGTACTGACTGAATGAAAGGAGCTGGCATCTCACTCTCTTTGAATCTTCTTTATCATGCTAAGAGGAGCAGGAAAAAGCAAAAAATTTCAGAATTGCACCTTGCAATGCGGAGAAATTACTGTTTGTGCATTTACAATATTCATTGATTTTTGCCACTGAAAAACGTCCAGAAATGATTGAAGCTACTGACTGAATGAAAGGAGCTGGCATCTCACTCTCTTTGAATCTTCTTTAACATGCTAAGAGGAGCAGGAAAAAGCAAAAAATTTCAGAATTGCACCTTGCAATGCGGAGAAATTACAGTTTGTGCATTTACAATATTCATTGATTTTTGCCATTGAAAAACATCCAGAAATGATTGAAGCTACTGACTGAATGAAAGGAGCTGGCATCTCACTCTCTTTGAATCTTCTTTATCATGCTAAGAGGAGCAGGAAAAAGCAAAAAATTTCAGAATTGCACCTTGCAATGCGGAGAAATTACTGTTTGTGCATTTACAATATTCATTGATTTTTGCCATTGAAAAACATCATGTTATTCATATACCAGAAATGTTTGAAGCTACTGACTGAATGAAAGGAGCTGGCATCTCACTCTCTTTGAATCTTCTTTATCATGCTAAGAGGAGCAGGAAAAAGCAAAAAATTTCAGAATTGCACCTTGCAATGTGGAGAAATTACTGTTTGTGCATTTACAATATTCATTGATTTTTACCATTGAAAAACGTCCAGAAATGATTGAAGCTACTGACTGAATGAAAGTAGCTGGCATCTCACTCTCTTTGAATCTTCTTTATCATGCTAAGAGGAGCAGGAAAAAGCAAAAAATTTCAGACTTGCACCTTGCAATGCGGAGAAATTACTGTTTGTGCATTTACAATATTCATTGATTTTTGCCATTGAAAAACGTCCAGAAATGATTGAAGCTACTGACTGAATGAAAGGAGCTGGCATCTCACTCTCTTTGAATCTTCTTTATCATGCTAAGAGGAGCAGGAAAAAGCAAAAAATTTCAGAATTGCACCTTGCAATGCGGAGAAATTACAGTTTGTGCATTTACAATATTCATTGATTTTTGCCATTGAAAAACATCCAGAAATGATTGAAGCTACTGACTGAATGAAAGGAGCTGGCATCTCACTCTCTTTGAATCTTCTTTATCATGCTAAGAGGAGCAGGAAAAAGCAAAAAATTTCAGAATTGCACCTTGCAATGCGGAGAAATTACTGTTTGTGCATTTACAATATTCATTGATTTTTGCCATTGAAAAACATCATGTTATTCATATACCAGAAATGTTTGAAGCTACTGACTGAATGAAAGGAGCTGGCATCTCACTCTCTTTGAATCTTCTTTATCATGCTAAGAGGAGCATGAAAAAGCAAAAAATTTCAGAATTGCACCTTGCAATGTGGAGAAATTACTGTTTGTGCATTTACAATATTCATTGATTTTTACCATTGAAAAACGTCCAGAAATGATTGAAGCTACTGACTGAATGAAAGTAGCTGGCATCTCACTCTCTTTGAATCTTCTTTATCATGCTAAGAGGAGCAGGAAAAAGCAAAAAATTTCAGACTTGCACCTTGCAATGCGGAGAAATTACTGTTTGTGCATTTACAATATTCATTGATTTTTGCCATTGAAAAACGTCCAGAAATGATTGAAGGTACTGACTGAATGAAAGGAGCTGGCATCTCACTCTCTTTGAATCTTCTTTATCATGCTAAGAGGAGCAGGAAAAAGCAAAAAATTTCAGAATTGCACCTTGCAATGCGGAGAAATTACTGTTTGTGCATTTACAATATTCATTGATTTTTGCCACTGAAAAACGTCCAGAAATGATTGAAGCTACTGACTGAATGAAAGTAGCTGGCATCTCACTCTCTTTGAATCTTCTTTATCATGCTAAGAGGAGCAGGAAAAAGCAAAAAATTTCAGACTTGCACCTTGCAATGCGGAGAAATTACTGTTTGTGCATTTACAATATTCATTGATTTTTGCCATTGAAAAACGTCCAGAAATGATTGAAGCTACTGACTGAATGAAAGGAGCTGGCATCTCACTCTCTTTGAATCTTCTTTATCATGCTAAGAGGAGCAGGAAAAAGCAAAAAATTTCAGAATTGCACCTTGCAATGCGGAGAAATTACAGTTTGTGCATTTACAATATTCATTGATTTTTGCCATTGAAAAACATCCAGAAATGATTGAAGCTACTGACTGAATGAAAGGAGCTGGCATCTCACTCTCTTTGAATCTTCTTTATCATGCTAAGAGGAGCAGGAAAAAGCAAAAAATTTCAGAATTGCACCTTGCAATGCGGAGAAATTACTGTTTGTGCATTTACAATATTCATTGATTTTTGCCATTGAAAAACATCATGTTATTCATATACCAGAAATGTTTGAAGCTACTGACTGAATGAAAGGAGCTGGCATCTCACTCTCTTTGAATCTTCTTTATCATGCTAAGAGGAGCATGAAAAAGCAAAAAATTTCAGAATTGCACCTTGTAATGTGGAGAAATTACTGTTTGTGCATTTACAATATTCATTGATTTTTACCATTGAAAAACATCCAGAAATGATTGAAGCTACTGACTGAATGAAAGTAGCTGGCATCTCACTCTCTTTGAATCTTCTTTATCATGCTAAGAGGAGCAGGAAAAAGCAAAAAATTTCAGACTTGCACCTTGCAATGCGGAGAAATTACTGTTTGTGCATTTACAATATTCATTGATTTTTGCCATTGAAAAACGTCCAGAAATGATTGAAGGTACTGACTGAATGAAAGGAGCTGGCATCTCACTCTCTTTGAATCTTCTTTATCATGCTAAGAGGAGCAGGAAAAAGCAAAAAATTTCAGAATTGCACCTTGCAATGCGGAGAAATTACTGTTTGTGCATTTACAATATTCATTGATTTTTGCCATTGAAAAACATCATGTTATTCATATACCAGAAATGTTTGAAGCTACTGACTGAATGAAAGGAGCTGGCATCTCACTCTCTTTGAATCTTCTTTATCATGCTAAGAGGAGCATGAAAAAGCAAAAAATTTCAGAATTGCACCTTGCAATGTGGAGAAATTACTGTTTGTGCATTTACAATATTCATTGATTTTTACCATTGAAAAACGTCCAGAAATGATTGAAGCTACTGACTGAATGAAAGTAGCTGGCATCTCACTCTCTTTGAATCTTCTTTATCATGCTAAGAGGAGCAGGAAAAAGCAAAAAATTTCAGACTTGCACCTTGCAATGCGGAGAAATTACTGTTTGTGCATTTACAATATTCATTGATTTTTGCCATTGAAAAACGTCCAGAAATGATTGAAGGTACTGACTGAATGAAAGGAGCTGGCATCTCACTCTCTTTGAATCTTCTTTATCATGCTAAGAGGAGCAGGAAAAAGCAAAAAATTTCAGAATTGCACCTTGCAATGCGGAGAAATTACTGTTTGTGCATTTACAATATTCATTGATTTTTGCCACTGAAAAACGTCCAGAAATGATTGAAGCTACTGACTGAATGAAAGGAGCTGGCATCTCACTCTCTTTGAATCTTCTTTAACATGCTAAGAGGAGCAGGAAAAAGCAAAAAATTTCAGAATTGCACCTTGCAATGCGGAGAAATTACAGTTTGTGCATTTACAATATTCATTGATTTTTGCCATTGAAAAACATCCAGAAATGATTGAAGCTACTGACTGAATGAAAGGAGCTGGCATCTCACTCTCTTTGAATCTTCTTTATCATGCTAAGAGGAGCAGGAAAAAGCAAAAAATTTCAGAATTGCACCTTGCAATGCGGAGAAATTACTGTTTGTGCATTTACAATATTCATTGATTTTTGCCATTGAAAAACATCATGTTATTCATATACCAGAAATGTTTGAAGCTACTGACTGAATGAAAGGAGCTGGCATCTCACTCTCTTTGAATCTTCTTTATCATGCTAAGAGGAGCAGGAAAAAGCAAAAAATTTCAGAATTGCACCTTGCAATGTGGAGAAATTACTGTTTGTGCATTTACAATATTCATTGATTTTTACCATTGAAAAACGTCCAGAAATGATTGAAGCTACTGACTGAATGAAAGTAGCTGGCATCTCACTCTCTTTGAATCTTCTTTATCATGCTAAGAGGAGCAGGAAAAAGCAAAAAATTTCAGACTTGCACCTTGCAATGCGGAGAAATTACTGTTTGTGCATTTACAATATTCATTGATTTTTGCCATTGAAAAACATCATGTTATTCATATACCAGAAATGTTTGAAGCTACTGACTGAATGAAAGGAGCTGGCATCTCACTCTCTTTAAATCTTCTTTATCATGCTAAGAGGAGCAGGAAAAAGCAAAAAATTTCAGAATTGCACCTTGCAATGCGGAGATATTACTGTTTGTGCATTTACAATATTCATTGATTTTTGCCATTGAAAAACATCATGTTATTCATATACCAGAAATGTTTGAAGCTACTGACTGAATGAAAGGAGCTGGCATCTCACTCTCTTTGAATCTTCTTTATCATGCTAAGAGGAGCAGGAAAAAGCAAAAAATTTCAGAATTGCACCTTGCAATGCGGAGAAATTACTGTTTGTGCATTTACAATATTCATTGATTTTTGCCATTGAAAAACGTCCAGAAATGATTGAAGCTACTGACTGAATGAAAGGAGCTGGCATCTCACTCTCTTTGAATCTTCTTTATCATGCTAAGAGGAGCAGGAAAAATCAAAAAATTTCAGAATTGCACCTTGCAATGCGGAGAGATTACTGTTTGTGCATTTACAATATTCATTGATTTTTGCCATTGAAAAACATGTTATTCATATACCAGAAATGTTTGAAGCTACTGACTGAATGAAAGGAGCTGGCACCTCACTCTCTTTGAATCTTCTTTATCATGCTAAGAGGAGCGGGAAAAAGCAAAAAATTTCAGAATTGCACCTTGCAATGCGGAGAAATTACTGTTTGTGCATTTACAATATTCATTGATTTTTGCCATTGAAAAACGTCCAGAAATGATTGAAGGTACTGACTGAATGAAAGGAGCTGGCATCTCACTCTCTTTGAATCTTCTTTATCATGCTAAGAGGAGCAGGAAAAAGCAAAAAATTTCAGAATTGCACCTTGCAATGCGGAGAAATTACTGTTTGTGCATTTACAATATTCATTGATTTTTGCCATTGAAAAACGTCCAGAAATGATTGAAGCTACTGACTGAATGAAAGGAGCTGGCATCTCACTCTCTTTGAATCTTCTTTATCATGCTAAGAGGAGCAGGAAAAAGCAAAAAATTTCAGAATTGCACCTTGCAATGCGGAGAAATTACAGTTTGTGCATTTACAATATTCATTGATTTTTGCCATTGAAAAACATCCAGAAATGATTGAAGCTACTGACTGAATGAAAGGAGCTGGCATCTCACTCTCTTTGAATCTTCTTTATCATGCTAAGAGGAGCAGGAAAAAGCAAAAAATTTCAGAATTGCACCTTGCAATGCGGAGAAATTACTGTTTGTGCATTTACAATATTCATTGATTTTTGCCATTGAAAAACATCATGTTATTCATATACCAGAAATGTTTGAAGCTACTGACTGAATGAAAGGAGCTGGCATCTCACTCTCTTTGAATCTTCTTTATCATGCTAAGAGGAGCAGGAAAAAGCAAAAAATTTCAGAATTGCACCTTGCAATGTGGAGAAATTACTGTTTGTGCATTTACAATATTCATTGATTTTTACCATTGAAAAACGTCCAGAAATGATTGAAGCTACTGACTGAATGAAAGTAGCTGGCATCTCACTCTCTTTGAATCTTCTTTATCATGCTAAGAGGAGCAGGAAAAAGCAAAAAATTTCAGACTTGCACCTTGCAATGCGGAGAAATTACTGTTTGTGCATTTACAATATTCATTGATTTTTGCCATTGAAAAACATCATGTTATTCATATACCAGAAATGATTGAAGCTACTGACTGAATGAAAGGAGCTGGCATCTCACTCTCTTTGAATCTTCTTTATCATGCTAAGAGGAGCAGGAAAAAGTAAAAAATTTCAGAATTGCACCTTGCAATGCGGAGAAATTACTGTTTGTGCATTTATAATATTCAATGATTTTTGCCATTGAAAAACGTCCAGAAATGATTGAAGCTACTGACTGAACGAAAGGAGCTGGCATCTCACTCTCTTTGAATCTTCTTTATCATGCTAAGAGGAGCAGGAAAAAGCAAAAAATTTCAGAATTCCACCTTGCAATGCAGAGAAATTACTGTTTGTGCATTTACAATATTCATTGATTTTTGCCATTGAAAAACGTCCAGAAATGATTGAAGCTACTGACTGAATGAAAGGAGCTGGCATCTCACTCTCTTTGAATCTTCTTTATCATGCTAAGAGGAGCAGGAAAAAGCAAAAAATTTCAGAATTGCACCTTGCAATGCGGAGAAATTACTGTTTGTGCATTTACAATATTCATTGATTTTTGCCATTGAAAAACATCATGTTATTCATATACCAGAAATGTTTGAAGCTACTGACTGAATGAAAGGAGCTGGCATCTCACTCTCTTTGAATCTTCTTTATCATGCTAAGAGGAGCAGGAAAAAGCAAAAAATTTCAGAATTGCACCTTGCAATGCGGAGAAATTACTGTTTGTGCATTTACAATATTCATTGATTTTTGCCATTGAAAAACATCATGTTATTCATATACCAGAAATGTTTGAAGCTACTGACTGAATGAAAGGAGCTGGCATCTCACTCTCTTTGAATCTTCTTTATCATGCTAAGAGGAGCAGGAAAAAGCAAAAAATTTCAGAATTGCACCTTGCAATGTGGAGAAATTACTGTGCATTTACAATATTCATTGATTTTTACCATTGAAAAACGTCCAGAAATGATTGAAGCTACTGACTGAATGAAAGTAGCTGGCATCTCACTCTCTTTGAATCTTCTTTATCATGCTAAGAGGAGCAGGAAAAAGCAAAAAATTTCAGACTTGCACCTTGCAATGCGGAGAAATTACTGTTTGTGCATTTACAATATTCATTGATTTTTGACATTGAAAAACATCATGTTATTCATATACCAGAAATGTTTGAAGCTACTGACTGAATGAAAGGAGCTGGCATCTCACTCTCTTTGAATCTTCTTTATCATGCTAAGCGGAGCAGGAAAAAGCAAAAAATTTCAGAATTGTACCTTGCAATGCGGAGAAATTACTGTTTGTGCATTTACAATATTCATTGATTTTTGCCATTGAAAAACATGTTATTCATATACCAGAAATGTTTGAAGCTACTGACTGAATGAAAGGAGCTGGCACCTCACTCTCTTTGAATCTTCTTTATCATGCTAAGAGGAGCGGGAAAAAGCAAAAAAATTCAGAATTGCACCTTGCAATGCGGAGAAATTACTGTTTGTGCATTTACAATATTCATTGATTTTTGCCATTGAAAAACGTCCAGAAATGATTGAAAGTACTGACTGAATGAAAGGAGCTGGCATCTCACTCTCTTTGAATCTTCTTTATCATGCTAAGAGGAGCAGGAAAAAGCAAAAAATTTCAGAATTGCACCTTGCAATGCGGAGAAATTACTGTTTGTGCATTTACAATATTCATTGATTTTTGCCATTGAAAAACGTCCAGAAATGATTGAAGCTACTGACTGAATGAAAGGAGCTGGCATCTCACTCTCTTTGAATCTTCTTTATCATGCTAAGAGGAGCAGGAAAAAGTAAAAAATTTCAGAATTGCACCTTGCAATGCGGAGAAATTACAGTTTGTGCATTTACAATATTCATTGATTTTTGCCATTGAAAAACATCCAGAAATGATTGAAGCTACTGACTGAATGAAAGGAGCTGGCATCTCACTCTCTTTGAATCTTCTTTATCATGCTAAGAGGAGCAGGAAAAAGCAAAAAATTTCAGAATTGCACCTTGCAATGCGGAGAAATTACTGTTTGTGCATTTACAATATTCATTGATTTTTGCCATTGAAAAACATCATGTTATTCATATACCAGAAATGTTTGAAGCTACTGACTGAATGAAAGGAGCTGGCATCTCACTCTCTTTGAATCTTCTTTATCATGCTAAGAGGAGCAGGAAAAATCAAAAAATTTCAGAATTGCACCTTGCAATGCGGAGAAATTACTGTTTGTGCATTTACAATATTCATTGATTTTTGCCATTGAAAAACGTCCAGAAATGATTGAAGCTACTGACTGAATGAAAGGAGCTGGCATCTCACTCTCTTTGAATCTTCTTTATCATGCTAAGAGGAGCAGGAAAAAGCAAAAAATTTCAGAATTGCACCTTGCAATGCGGAGAAATTACTGTTTGTGCATTTACAATATTCATTGATTTTTGCCATTGAAAAACATCATGTTATTCATATACCAGAAATGATTGAAGCTACTGACTGAATGAAAGGAGCTGGCATCTCACTCTCTTTGAATCTTCTTTATCATGCTAAGAGGAGCAGGAAAAAGTAAAAAATTTCAGAATTGCACCTTGCAATGCGGAGAAATTACTGTTTGTGCATTTATAATATTCAATGATTTTTGCCATTGAAAAACGTCCAGAAATGATTGAAGCTACTGACTGAACGAAAGGAGCTGGCATCTCACTCTCTTTGAATCTTCTTTATCATGCTAAGAGGAGCAGGAAAAAGCAAAAAATTTCAGAATTGCACCTTGCAATGCAGAGAAATTACTGTTTGTGCATTTACAATATTCATTGATTTTTGCCATTGAAAAACGTCCAGAAATGATTGAAGCTACTGACTGAATGAAAGGAGCTGGCATCTCACTCTCTTTGAATCTTCTTTATCATGCTAAGAGGAGCAGGAAAAAGCAAAAAATTTCAGAATTGCACCTTGCAATGCGGAGAAATTACTGTTTGTGCATTTACAATATTCATTGATTTTTGCCATTGAAAAACATCATGTTATTCATATACCAGAAATGTTTGAAGCTACTGACTGAATGAAAGGAGCTGGCATCTCACTCTCTTTGAATCTTCTTTATCATGCTAAGAGGAGCAGGAAAAAGCAAAAAATTTCAGAATTGCACCTTGCAATGCGGAGAAATTACTGTTTGTGCATTTACAATATTCATTGATTTTTGCCATTGAAAAACATCATGTTATTCATATACCAGAAATGTTTGAAGCTACTGACTGAATGAAAGGAGCTGGCATCTCACTCTCTTTGAATCTTCTTTATCATGCTAAGAGGAGCAGGAAAAAGCAAAAAATTTCAGAATTGCACCTTGCAATGTGGAGAAATTACTGTGCATTTACAATATTCATTGATTTTTACCATTGAAAAACGTCCAGAAATGATTGAAGCTACTGACTGAATGAAAGTAGCTGGCATCTCACTCTCTTTGAATCTTCTTTATCATGCTAAGAGGAGCAGGAAAAAGCAAAAAATTTCAGACTTGCACCTTGCAATGCGGAGAAATTACTGTTTGTGCATTTACAATATTCATTGATTTTTGACATTGAAAAACATCATGTTATTCATATACCAGAAATGTTTGAAGCTACTGACTGAATGAAAGGAGCTGGCATCTCACTCTCTTTGAATCTTCTTTATCATGCTAAGCGGAGCAGGAAAAAGCAAAAAATTTCAGAATTGCACCTTGCAATGCGGAGAAATTACTGTTTGTGCATTTACAATATTCATTGATTTTTGCCATTGAAAAACATGTTATTCATATACCAGAAATGTTTGAAGCTACTGACTGAATGAAAGGAGCTGGCACCTCACTCTCTTTGAATCTTCTTTATCATGCTAAGAGGAGCGGGAAAAAGCAAAAAAATTCAGAATTGCACCTTGCAATGCGGAGAAATTACTGTTTGTGCATTTACAATATTCATTGATTTTTGCCATTGAAAAACGTCCAGAAATGATTGAAAGTACTGACTGAATGAAAGGAGCTGGCATCTCACTCTCTTTGAATCTTCTTTATCATGCTAAGAGGAGCAGGAAAAAGCAAAAAATTTCAGAATTGCACCTTGCAATGCGGAGAAATTACTGTTTGTGCATTTACAATATTCATTGATTTTTGCCATTGAAAAACGTCCAGAAATGATTGAAGCTACTGACTGAATGAAAGGAGCTGGCATCTCACTCTCTTTGAATCTTCTTTATCATGCTAAGAGGAGCAGGAAAAAGTAAAAAATTTCAGAATTGCACCTTGCAATGCGGAGAAATTACAGTTTGTGCATTTACAATATTCATTGATTTTTGCCATTGAAAAACATCCAGAAATGATTGAAGCTACTGACTGAATGAAAGGAGCTGGCATCTCACTCTCTTTGAATCTTCTTTATCATGCTAAGAGGAGCAGGAAAAAGCAAAAAATTTCAGAATTGCACCTTGCAATGCGGAGAAATTACTGTTTGTGCATTTACAATATTCATTGATTTTTGCCATTGAAAAACATCATGTTATTCATATACCAGAAATGTTTGAAGCTACTGACTGAATGAAAGGAGCTGGCATCTCACTCTCTTTGAATCTTCATTATCATGCTAAGAGGAGCAGGAAAAAGCAAAAAATTTCAGAATTGCACCTTGCAATGCGGAGAAATTACTGTTTGTGCATTTACAATATTCATTGATTTTTGCCATTGAAAAACATGTTATTCATATACCAGAAATGTTTGAAGCTACTGACTGAATGAAAGGAGCTGGCACCTCACTCTCTTTGAATCTTCTTTATCATGCTAAGAGGAGCAGGAAAAAGCAAAAAAATTCAGAATTGCACCTTGCAATGCGGAGAAATTACTGTTTGTGCATTTACAATATTCATTGATTTTTGCCATTGAAAAACGTCCAGAAATGATTGAAAGTACTGACTGAATGAAAGGAGCTGGCATCTCACTCTCTTTGAATCTTCTTTATCATGCTAAGAGGAGCAGGAAAAAGCAAAAAATTTCAGAATTGCACCTTGCAATGCGGAGAAATTACTGTTTGTGCATTTACAATATTCATTGATTTTTGCCATTGAAAAACGTCCAGAAATGATTGAAGCTACTGACTGAATGAAAGGAGCTGGCATCTCACTCTCTTTGAATCTTCTTTATCATGCTAAGAGGAGCAGGAAAAAGTAAAAAATTTCAGAATTGCACCTTGCAATGCGGAGAAATTACAGTTTGTGCATTTACAATATTCATTGATTTTTGCCATTGAAAAACATCCAGAAATGATTGAAGCTACTGACTGAATGAAAGGAGCTGGCATCTCACTCTCTTTGAATCTTCTTTATCATGCTAAGAGGAGCAGGAAAAAGCAAAAAATTTCAGAATTGCACCTTGCAATGTGGAGAAATTACTGTTTGTGCATTTACAATATTCATTGATTTTTAACAATGAAAAACGTCCAGAAATGATTGAATCTACTGACTGAATGAAAGTAGCTGGCATCTCACTCTCTTTGAATCTTCTTTATCATGCTAAGAGGAGCAGGAAAAAGCAAAAAATTTCAGAATTGCACCTTGCAATGCGGAGAAATTACTGTTTGTGCATTTACAATATTCATTGATTTTTGCCATTGAAAAACATCATGTTATTCATATACCAGAAATGTTTGAAGCTACTGACTGAATGAAAGGAGCTGGCATCTCACTCTCTTTGAATCTTCTTTATCATGCTAAGAGGAGCAGGAAAAAGCAAAAAATTTCAGAATTGCACCTTGCAATGCGGAGAAATTACTGTTTGTGCATTTACAATATTCATTGATTTTTGCCATTGAAAAACATCATGTTATTCATATACCAGAAATGTTTGAAGCTACTGACTGAATGAAAGGAGCTGGCATCTCACTCTCTTTGAATCTTCTTTATCATGCTAAGAGGAGCAGGAAAAAGCAAAAAATTTCAGACTTGCACCTTGCAATGCGGAGAAATTACTGTTTGTGCATTTACAATATTCATTGATTTTTGACATTGAAAAACATCATGTTATTCATATACCAGAAATGTTTGAAGCTACTGACTGAATGAAAGGAGCTGGCATCTCACTCTCTTTGAATCTTCTTTATCATGCTAAGCGGAGCAGGAAAAAGCAAAAAATTTCAGAATTGCACCTTGCAATGCGGAGAAATTACTGTTTGTGCATTTACAATATTCATTGATTTTTGCCATTGAAAAACATGTTATTCATATACCAGAAATGTTTGAAGCTACTGACTGAATGAAAGGAGCTGGCACCTCACTCTCTTTGAATCTTCTTTATCATGCTAAGAGGAGCGGGAAAAAGCAAAAAAATTCAGAATTGCACCTTGCAATGCGGAGAAATTACTGTTTGTGCATTTACAATATTCATTGATTTTTGCCATTGAAAAACGTCCAGAAATGATTGAAAGTACTGACTGAATGAAAGGAGCTGGCATCTCACTCTCTTTGAATCTTCTTTATCATGCTAAGAGGAGCAGGAAAAAGCAAAAAATTTCAGAATTGCACCTTGCAATGCGGAGAAATTACTGTTTGTGCATTTACAATATTCATTGATTTTTGCCATTGAAAAACGTCCAGAAATGATTGAAGCTACTGACTGAATGAAAGGAGCTGGCATCTCACTCTCTTTGAATCTTCTTTATCATGCTAAGAGGAGCAGGAAAAAGTAAAAAATTTCAGAATTGCACCTTGCAATGCGGAGAAATTACAGTTTGTGCATTTACAATATTCATTGATTTTTGCCATTGAAAAACATCCAGAAATGATTGAAGCTACTGACTGAATGAAAGGAGCTGGCATCTCACTCTCTTTGAATCTTCTTTATCATGCTAAGAGGAGCAGGAAAAAGCAAAAAATTTCAGAATTGCACCTTGCAATGCGGAGAAATTACTGTTTGTGCATTTACAATATTCATTGATTTTTGCCATTGAAAAACATCATGTTATTCATATACCAGAAATGTTTGAAGCTACTGACTGAATGAAAGGAGCTGGCATCTCACTCTCTTTGAATCTTCTTTATCATGCTAAGAGGAGCAGGAAAAATCAAAAAATTTCAGAATTGCACCTTGCAATGCGGAGAAATTACTGTTTGTGCATTTACAATATTCATTGATTTTTGCCATTGAAAAACGTCCAGAAATGATTGAAGCTACTGACTGAATGAAAGGAGCTGGCATCTCACTCTCTTTGAATCTTCTTTATCATGCTAAGAGGAGCAGGAAAAAGCAAAAAATTTCAGAATTGCACCTTGCAATGCGGAGAAATTACTGTTTGTGCATTTACAATATTCATTGATTTTTGCCATTGAAAAACATCATGTTATTCATATACCAGAAATGATTGAAGCTACTGACTGAATGAAAGGAGCTGGCATCTCACTCTCTTTGAATCTTCTTTATCATGCTAAGAGGAGCAGGAAAAAGTAAAAAATTTCAGAATTGCACCTTGCAATGCGGAGAAATTACTGTTTGTGCATTTATAATATTCAATGATTTTTGCCATTGAAAAACGTCCAGAAATGATTGAAGCTACTGACTGAACGAAAGGAGCTGGCATCTCACTCTCTTTGAATCTTCTTTATCATGCTAAGAGGAGCAGGAAAAAGCAAAAAATTTCAGAATTGCACCTTGCAATGCAGAGAAATTACTGTTTGTGCATTTACAATATTCATTGATTTTTGCCATTGAAAAACGTCCAGAAATGATTGAAGCTACTGACTGAATGAAAGGAGCTGGCATCTCACTCTCTTTGAATCTTCTTTATCATGCTAAGAGGAGCAGGAAAAAGCAAAAAATTTCAGAATTGCACCTTGCAATGCGGAGAAATTACTGTTTGTGCATTTACAATATTCATTGATTTTTGCCATTGAAAAACATCATGTTATTCATATACCAGAAATGTTTGAAGCTACTGACTGAATGAAAGGAGCTGGCATCTCACTCTCTTTGAATCTTCTTTATCATGCTAAGAGGAGCAGGAAAAAGCAAAAAATTTCAGAATTGCACCTTGCAATGCGGAGAAATTACTGTTTGTGCATTTACAATATTCATTGATTTTTGCCATTGAAAAACATCATGTTATTCATATACCAGAAATGTTTGAAGCTACTGACTGAATGAAAGGAGCTGGCATCTCACTCTCTTTGAATCTTCTTTATCATGCTAAGAGGAGCAGGAAAAAGCAAAAAATTTCAGAATTGCACCTTGCAATGTGGAGAAATTACTGTGCATTTACAATATTCATTGATTTTTACCATTGAAAAACGTCCAGAAATGATTGAAGCTACTGACTGAATGAAAGTAGCTGGCATCTCACTCTCTTTGAATCTTCTTTATCATGCTAAGAGGAGCAGGAAAAAGCAAAAAATTTCAGACTTGCACCTTGCAATGCGGAGAAATTACTGTTTGTGCATTTACAATATTCATTGATTTTTGACATTGAAAAACATCATGTTATTCATATACCAGAAATGTTTGAAGCTACTGACTGAATGAAAGGAGCTGGCATCTCACTCTCTTTGAATCTTCTTTATCATGCTAAGCGGAGCAGGAAAAAGCAAAAAATTTCAGAATTGCACCTTGCAATGCGGAGAAATTACTGTTTGTGCATTTACAATATTCATTGATTTTTGCCATTGAAAAACATGTTATTCATATACCAGAAATGTTTGAAGCTACTGACTGAATGAAAGGAGCTGGCACCTCAATCTCTTTGAATCTTCTTTATCATGCTAAGAGGAGCGGGAAAAAGCAAAAAAATTCAGAATTGCACCTTGCAATGCGGAGAAATTACTGTTTGTGCATTTACAATATTCATTGATTTTTGCCATTGAAAAACGTCCAGAAATGATTGAAAGTACTGACTGAATGAAAGGAGCTGGCATCTCACTCTCTTTGAATCTTCTTTATCATGCTAAGAGGAGCAGGAAAAAGCAAAAAATTTCAGAATTGCACCTTGCAATGCGGAGAAATTACTGTTTGTGCATTTACAATATTCATTGATTTTTGCCATTGAAAAACGTCCAGAAATGATTGAAGCTACTGACTGAATGAAAGGAGCTGGCATCTCACTCTCTTTGAATCTTCTTTATCATGCTAAGAGGAGCAGGAAAAAGTAAAAAATTTCAGAATTGCACCTTGCAATGCGGAGAAATTACAGTTTGTGCATTTACAATATTCATTGATTTTTGCCATTGAAAAACATCCAGAAATGATTGAAGCTACTGACTGAATGAAAGGAGCTGGCATCTCACTCTCTTTGAATCTTCTTTATCATGCTAAGAGGAGCAGGAAAAAGCAAAAAATTTCAGAATTGCACCTTGCAATGCGGAGAAATTACTGTTTGTGCATTTACAATATTCATTGATTTTTGCCATTGAAAAACATCATGTTATTCATATACCAGAAATGTTTGAAGCTACTGACTGAATGAAAGGAGCTGGCATCTCACTCTCTTTGAATCTTCATTATCATGCTAAGAGGAGCAGGAAAAAGCAAAAAATTTCAGAATTGCACCTTGCAATGCGGAGAAATTACTGTTTGTGCATTTACAATATTCATTGATTTTTGCCATTGAAAAACATGTTATTCATATACCAGAAATGTTTGAAGCTACTGACTGAATGAAAGGAGCTGGCACCTCACTCTCTTTGAATCTTCTTTATCATGCTAAGAGGAGCAGGAAAAAGCAAAAAAATTCAGAATTGCACCTTGCAATGCGGAGAAATTACTGTTTGTGCATTTACAATATTCATTGATTTTTGCCATTGAAAAACGTCCAGAAATGATTGAAAGTACTGACTGAATGAAAGGAGCTGGCATCTCACTCTCTTTGAATCTTCTTTATCATGCTAAGAGGAGCAGGAAAAAGCAAAAAATTTCAGAATTGCACCTTGCAATGCGGAGAAATTACTGTTTGTGCATTTACAATATTCATTGATTTTTGCCATTGAAAAACGTCCAGAAATGATTGAAGCTACTGACTGAATGAAAGGAGCTGGCATCTCACTCTCTTTGAATCTTCTTTATCATGCTAAGAGGAGCAGGAAAAAGTAAAAAATTTCAGAATTGCACCTTGCAATGCGGAGAAATTACAGTTTGTGCATTTACAATATTCATTGATTTTTGCCATTGAAAAACATCCAGAAATGATTGAAGCTACTGACTGAATGAAAGGAGCTGGCATCTCACTCTCTTTGAATCTTCTTTATCATGCTAAGAGGAGCAGGAAAAAGCAAAAAATTTCAGAATTGCACCTTGCAATGTGGAGAAATTACTGTTTGTGCATTTACAATATTCATTGATTTTTAACAATGAAAAACGTCCAGAAATGATTGAATCTACTGACTGAATGAAAGTAGCTGGCATCTCACTCTCTTTGAATCTTCTTTATCATGCTAAGAGGAGCAGGAAAAAGCAAAAAATTTCAGAATTGCACCTTGCAATGCGGAGAAATTACTGTTTGTGCATTTACAATATTCATTGATTTTTGCCATTGAAAAACATCATGTTATTCATATACCAGAAATGTTTGAAGCTACTGACTGAATGAAAGGAGCTGGCATCTCACTCTCTTTGAATCTTCTTTATCATGCTAAGAGGAGCAGGAAAAAGCAAAAAATTTCAGAATTGCACCTTGCAATGCGGAGAAATTACTGTTTGTGCATTTACAATATTCATTGATTTTTGCCATTGAAAAACATCATGTTATTCATATACCAGAAATGTTTGAAGCTACTGACTGAATGAAAGGAGCTGGCATCTCACTCTCTTTGAATCTTCTTTATCATGCTAAGAGGAGCAGGAAAAAGCAAAAAATTTCAGAATTGCACCTTGCAATGTGGAGAAATTACTGTTTGTGCATTTACAATATTCATTGATTTTTACCATTGAAAAACGTCCAGAAATGATTGAAGCTACTGACTGAATGAAAGTAGCTGGCATCTCACTCTCTTTGAATCTTCTTTATCATACTGAGAGGAGCAGGAAAAAGCAAAAAATTTCAGACTTGCACCTTGCAATGCGGAGAAATTACTGTTTGTGCATTTACAATATTCATTGATTTTTGCCATTGAAAAACATCATGTTATTCATATACCAGAAATGTTTGAAGCTACTGACTGAATGAAAGGAGCTGGCATCTCACTCTCTTTGAATCTTCTTTATCATGCTAAGAGGAGCAGGAAAAAGCAAAAAATTTCAGAATTGCACCTTGCAATGCGGAGAAATTACTGTTTGTGCATTTACAATATTCATTGATTTTTGCCATTGAAAAACGTCCAGAAATGATTGAAGCTACTGACTGAATGAAAGTAGCTGGCATCTCACTCTCTTTGAATCTTCTTTATCATGCTAAGAGGAGCAGGAAAAAGCAAAAAATTTCAGAATTGCACCTTGCAATGCGGAGAAATTACTGTTTGTGCATTTACAATATTCATTGATTTTTGCCATTGAAAAACGTCCAGAAATGATTGAAGCTACTGACTGAATGAAAGGAGCTGGCATCTCACTCTCTTTGAATCTTCTTTATCATGCTAAGAGGAGCAGGAAAAAGCAAAAAATTTCAGAATTGCACCTTGCAATGCGGAGAAATTACTGTTTGTGCATTTACAATATTCATTGATTTTTGCCATTGAAAAACATCATGTTATTCATATACCAGAAATGTTTGAAGCTACTGACTGAATGAAAGGAGCTGGCATCTCACTCTCTTTGAATCTTCTTTATCATGCTAAGAGGAGCAGGAAAAAGCAAAAAATTTCAGAATTGCACCTTGCAATGCGGAGAAATTACTGTTTGTGCATTTACAATATTCATTGATTTTTGCCATTGAAAAACATCATGTTATTCATATACCAGAAATGTTTGAAGCTACTGACTGAATGAAAGGAGCTGGCATCTCACTCTCTTTGAATCTTCTTTATCATGCTAAGAGGAGCAGGAAAAAGCAAAAAATTTCAGAATTGCACCTTGCAATGTGGAGAAATTACTGTTTGTGCATTTACAATATTCATTGATTTTTACCATTGAAAAACGTCCAGAAATGATTGAAGCTACTGACTGAATGAAAGTAGCTGGCATCTCACTCTCTTTGAATCTTCTTTATCATACTGAGAGGAGCAGGAAAAAGCAAAAAATTTCAGACTTGCACCTTGCAATGCGGAGAAATTACTGTTTGTGCATTTACAATATTCATTGATTTTTGCCATTGAAAAACATCATGTTATTCATATACCAGAAATGTTTGAAGCTACTGACTGAATGAAAGGAGCTGGCATCTCACTCTCTTTGAATCTTCTTTATCATGCTAAGAGGAGCAGGAAAAAGCAAAAAATTTCAGAATTGCACCTTGCAATGCGGAGAAATTACTGTTTGTGCATTTACAATATTCATTGATTTTTGCCATTGAAAAACGTCCAGAAATGATTGAAGCTACTGACTGAATGAAAGTAGCTGGCATCTCACTCTCTTTGAATCTTCTTTATCATGCTAAGAGGAGCAGGAAAAAGCAAAAAATTTCAGAATTGCACCTTGCAATGCGGAGAAATTACTGTTTGTGCATTTACAATATTCATTGATTTTTGCCATTGAAAAACGTCCAGAAATGATTGAAGCTACTGACTGAATGAAAGGAGCTGGCATCTCACTCTCTTTGAATCTTCTTTATCATGCTAAGAGGAGCAGGAAAAAGCAAAAAATTTCAGAATTGCACCTTGCAATGCGGAGAAATTACTGTTTGTGCATTTACAATATTCATTGATTTTTGCCATTGAAAAACATCATGTTATTCATATACCAGAAATGTTTGAAGCTACTGACTGAATGAAAGGAGCTGGCATCTCACTCTCTTTGAATCTTCTTTATCATGCTAAGAGGAGCAGGAAAAAGCAAAAAATTTCAGAATTGCACCTTGCAATGCGGAGAAATTACTGTTTGTGCATTTACAATATTCATTGATTTTTGCCATTGAAAAACGTCCAGAAATGATTGAAGCTACTGACTGAATGAAAGGAGCTGGCATCTCACTCTCTTTGAATCTTGTTTATCATGCTAAGAGGAGCAGGAAAAAGCAAAAAATTTCAGAATTGCACCTTGCAATGCGGAGAAATTACTGTTTGTGCATTTACAATATTCATTGATTTTTGCCATTGAAAAACATCATGTTATTCATATACCAGAAATGATTGAAGCTACTGACTGAATGAAAGGAGCTGGCATCTCACTCTCTTTGAATCTTCTTTATCATGCTAAGAGGAGCAGGAAAAAGTAAAAAATTTCAGAATTGCACCTTGCAATGCGGAGAAATTACTGTTTGTGCATTTATAATATTCAATGATTTTTGCCATTGAAAAACGTCCAGAAATGATTGAAGCTACTGACTGAACGAAAGGAGCTGGCATCTCACTCTCTTTGAATCTTCTTTATCATGCTAAGAGGAGCAGGAAAAAGCAAAAAATTTCAGAATTGCACCTTGCAATGCGGAGAAATTACTGTTTGTGCATTTACAATATTCATTGATTTTTGCCATTGAAAAACGTCCAGAAATGATTGAAGCTACTGACTGAATGAAAGGAGCTGGCATCTCACTCTCTTTGAATCTTGTTTATCATGCTAAGAGGAGCAGGAAAAAGCAAAAAATTTCAGAATTGCACCTTGCAATGCGGAGAAATTACTGTTTGTGCATTTACAATATTCATTGATTTTTGCCATTGAAAAACATCATGTTATTCATATACCAGAAATGTTTGAAGCTACTGACTGAATGAAAGGAGCTGGCATCTCACTCTCTTTGAATCTTCTTTATCATGCTAAGAGGAGCAGGAAAAAGCAAAAAATTTCAGAATTGCACCTTGCAATGCGGAGAAATTACTGTTTGTGCATTTACAATATTCATTGATTTTTGCCATTGAAAAACATCATGTTATTCATATACCAGAAATGATTGAAGCTACTGACTGAATGAAAGGAGCTGGCATCTCACTCTCTTTGAATCTTCTTTATCATGCTAAGAGGAGCAGGAAAAAGTAAAAAATTTCAGAATTGCACCTTGCAATGCGGAGAAATTACTGTTTGTGCATTTATAATATTCAATGATTTTTGCCATTGAAAAACGTCCAGAAATGATTGAAGCTACTGACTGAACGAAAGGAGCTGGCATCTCTCTCTCTTTGAATCTTCTTTATCATGCTAAGAGGAGCAGGAAAAAGCAAAAAATTTCAGAATTGCACCTTGCAATGCGGAGAAATTACTGTTTGTGCATTTACAATATTCATTGATTTTTGCCATTGAAAAACGTCCAGAAATGATTGAAGCTACTGACTGAATGAAAGGAGCTGGCATCTCACTCTCTTTGAATCTTCTTTATCATGCTAAGAGGAGCAGGAAAAAGCAAATAATTTCAGAATTGCACCTTGCAATGCGGAGAAATTACTGTTTGTGCATTTACAATATTCATTGATTTTTGCCTTTGAAAAACATCATGTTATTCATATACCAGAAATGTTTGAAGCTACTGACTGAATGAAAGGAGCTGACATCTCACGCTCTTTGAATCTTCTTTATCATGCTAAGAGGAGCAGGAAAAAGCAAAACATTTCAGAATTGCACCTTGCAATGCGGAGAAATTACTGTTTGTGCATTTACAATATTCATTGATTTTTGCCATTGAAAAACGTCCAGAAATGATTGAAGCTACTGACTGAATGAAAGGAGCTGGCATCTCACTCTCTTTGAATCTTCTTTATCATGCTAAGAGGAGCAGGAAAAAGCAAAAAATTTCAGAATTGCACCTTGCAATGCGGAGAAATTACTGTTTGTGCATTTACAATATTCATTGATTTTTGCCATTGAAAAACATCATGTTATTCATATACCAGAAATGTTTGAAGCTACTGACTGAATGAAAGGAGCTGGCATCTCACTCTCTTTGAATCTTCTTTATCATGCTAAGAGGAGCAGGAAAAAGCAAAAAATTTCAGAATTGCACCTTGCAATGCGGAGAAATTACTGTTTGTGCATTTACAATATTCATTGATTTTTGCCATTGAAAAACGTCCAGAAATGATTGAAGCTACTGACTGAATGAAAGGAGCTGGCATCTCACTCTCTTTGAATCTTCTTTATCATGCTAAGAGGAGCAGGAAAAAGCAAAAAATTTCAGAATTGCACCTTGCAATGCGGAGAAATTACTGTTTGTGCATTTACAATATTCATTGATTTTTGCCATTGAAAAACATCATGTTATTCATATACCAGAAATGTTTGAAGCTACTGACTGAATGAAAGGAGCTGACATCTCACGCTCTTTGAATCTTCTTTATCATGCTAAGAGGAGCAGGAAAAAGCAAAAAATTTCAGAATTGCACCTTGCAATGCGGAGAAATTACTGTTTGTGCATTTACAATATTCATTGATTTTTGCCATTGAAAAACGTCCAGAAATGATTGAAGCTACTGACTGAATGAAAGGAGCTGGCATCTCACTCTCTTTGAATCTTCTTTATCATGCTAAGAGGAGCAGGAAAAAGCAAAAAATTTCAGAATTGCACCTTGCAATGCGGAGAAATTACTGTTTGTGCATTTACAATATTCATTGATTTTTGCCATTGAAAAACATCATGTTATTCATATACCAGAAATGTTTGAAGCTACTGACTGAATGAAAGGAGCTGGCATCTCACTCTCTTTGAATCTTCTTTATCATGCTAAGAGGAGCAGGAAAAAGCAAAAAATTTCAGAATTGCACCTTGCAATGCGGAGAAATTACTGTTTGTGCATTTACAATATTCATTGATTTTTGCCATTGAAAAATATCATGTTATTCATATACCAGAAATGTTTGAAGCTACTGACTGAATGAAAGGAGCTGGCATCTCACTCTCTTTGAATCTTCTTTATCATGCTAAGAGGAGCAGGAAAATGCAAAAAATTTCAGAATTGCACCTTGCAATGCGGAGAAATTACTGTTTGTGCATTTACAATATTCATTGATTTTTGCCATTGAAAAACGTCCAGAAATGATTGAAGCTACTGACTGAATGAAAGGAGCTGGCATCTCACTCTCTTTGAATCTTCTTTATCATGCTAAGAGGAGCAGGAAAAAGCAAAACATTTCAGAATTGCACCTTGCAATGCGGAGAAATTACTGTTTGTGCATTTACAATATTCATTGATTTTTGCCATTGAAAAACGTCCAGAAATGATTGAAGCTACTGACTGAATGAAAGGAGCTGGCATCTCACTCTCTTTGAATCTTCTTTATCATGCTAAGAGGAGCAGGAAAAAGCAAAAAATTTCAGAATTGCACCTTGCAATGCGGAGAAATTACTGTTTGTGCATTTACAATATTCATTGATTTTTGCCATTGAAAAACGTCCAGAAATGATTGAAGCTACTGAGTGAATGAAAGGAGCTGGCATCTCACTCTCTTTGAATCTTCTTTATCATGCTAAGAGGAGCAGGAAAAAGCAAAAAATTTCAGAATTGCACCTTGCAATGCGGAGAAATTACTGTTTGTGCATTTACAATATTCATTGATTTTTGCCATTGAAAAACATCATGTTATTCATATACCAGAAATGTTTGAAGCTACTGACTGAATGAAAGGAGCTGGCATCTCACTCTCTTTGAATCTTCTTTATCATGCTAAGAGGAGCAGGAAAAAGCAAAAAATTTCAGAATTGCACCTTGCAATGCGGAGAAATTACTGTTTGTGCATTTACAATATTCATTGATTTTTGCCATTGAAAAACGTCCAGAAATGATTGAAGCTACTGACTGAATGAAAGGAGCTGGCATCTCACTCTCTTTGAATCTTGTTTATCATGCTAAGAGGAGCAGGAAAAAGCAAAAAATTTCAGAATTGCACCTTGCAATGCGGAGAAATTACTGTTTGTGCATTTACAATATTCATTGATTTTTGCCATTGAAAAACATCATGTTATTCATATACCAGAAATGATTGAAGCTACTGACTGAATGAAAGGAGCTGGCATCTCACTCTCTTTGAATCTTCTTTATCATGCTAAGAGGAGCAGGAAAAAGTAAAAAATTTCAGAATTGCACCTTGCAATGCGGAGAAATTACTGTTTGTGCATTTATAATATTCAATGATTTTTGCCATTGAAAAACGTCCAGAAATGATTGAAGCTACTGACTGAACGAAAGGAGCTGGCATCTCACTCTCTTTGAATCTTCTTTATCATGCTAAGAGGAGCAGGAAAAAGCAAAAAATTTCAGAATTGCACCTTGCAATGCGGAGAAATTACTGTTTGTGCATTTACAATATTCATTGATTTTTGCCATTGAAAAACGTCCAGAAATGATTGAAGCTACTGACTGAATGAAAGGAGCTGGCATCTCACTCTCTTTGAATCTTCTTTATCATGCTAAGAGGAGCAGGAAAAAGCAAAAAATTTCAGAATTGCACCTTGCAATGCGGAGAAATTACTGTTTGTGCATTTACAATATTCATTGATTTTTGCCATTGAAAAACATCATGTTATTCATATACCAGAAATGTTTGAAGCTACTGACTGAATGAAAGGAGCTGACATCTCACGCTCTTTGAATCTTCTTTATCATGCTAAGAGGAGCAGGAAAAAGCAAAAAATTTCAGAATTGCACCTTGCAATGCGGAGAAATTACTGTTTGTGCATTTACAATATTCATTGATTTTTGCCATTGAAAAACGTCCAGAATTGATTGAAGCTACTGACTGAATGAAAGGAGCTGGCATCTCACTCTCTTTGAATCTTCTTTATCATGCTAAGAGGAGCAGGAAAAAGCAAAAAATTTCAGAATTGCACCTTGCAATGCGGAGAAATTACTGTTTGTGCATTTACAATATTCATTGATTTTTGCCATTGAAAAACATCATGTTATTCATATACCAGAAATGTTTGAAGCTACTGACTGAATGAAAGGAGCTGGCATCTCACTCTCTTTGAATCTTCTTTATCATGCTAAGAGGAGCAGGAAAAAGCAAAAAATTTCAGAATTGCACCTTGCAATGCGGAGAAATTACTGTTTGTGCATTTACAATATTCATTGATTTTTGCCATTGAAAAACATCATGTTATTCATATACCAGAAATGTTTGAAGCTACTGACTGAATGAAAGGAGCTGGCATCTCACTCTCTTTGAATCTTCTTTATCATGCTAAGAGGAGCAGGGAAAAGCAAAAAATTTCAGAATTGCACCTTGCAATGTGGAGAAATTACTGTTTGTGCATTTACAATATTCATTGATTTTTACCATTGAAAAACGTCCAGAAATGATTGAAGCTACTGACTGAATGAAAGGAGCTGGCACCTCACTCTCTTTGAATCTTCTTTATCATGCTAAGAGGAGCGGGAAAAAGCAAAAAAATTCAGAATTGCACCTTGCAATGCGGAGAAATTACTGTTTGTGCATTTACAATATTCATTGATTTTTGCCATTGAAAAACGTCCAGAAATGATTGAAAGTACTGACTGAATGAAAGGAGCTGGCATCTCACTCTCTTTGAATCTTCTTTATCATGCTAAGAGGAGCAGGAAAAAGCAAAAAATTTCAGAATTGCACCTTGCAATGCGGAGAAATTACTGTTTGTGCATTTACAATATTCATTGATTTTTGCCATTGAAAAACGTCCAGAAATGATTGAAGCTACTGACTGAATGAAAGGAGCTGGCATCTCACTCTCTTTGAATCTTCTTTATCATGCTAAGAGGAGCAGGAAAAAGTAAAAAATTTCAGAATTGCACCTTGCAATGCGGAGAAATTACAGTTTGTGCATTTACAATATTCATTGATTTTTGCCATTGAAAAACATCCAGAAATGATTGAAGCTACTGACTGAATGAAAGGAGCTGGCATCTCACTCTCTTTGAATCTTCTTTATCATGCTAAGAGGAGCAGGAAAAAGCAAAAAATTTCAGAATTGCACCTTGCAATGCGGAGAAATTACTGTTTGTGCATTTACAATATTCATTGATTTTTGCCATTGAAAAACATCATGTTATTCATATACCAGAAATGTTTGAAGCTACTGACTGAATGAAAGGAGCTGGCATCTCACTCTCTTTGAATCTTCATTATCATGCTAAGAGGAGCAGGAAAAAGCAAAAAATTTCAGAATTGCACCTTGCAATGCGGAGAAATTACTGTTTGTGCATTTACAATATTCATTGATTTTTGCCATTGAAAAACATGTTATTCATATACCAGAAATGTTTGAAGCTACTGACTGAATGAAAGGAGCTGGCACCTCACTCTCTTTGAATCTTCTTTATCATGCTAAGAGGAGCGGGAAAAAGCAAAAAAATTCAGAATTGCACCTTGCAATGCGGACAAATTACTGTTTGTGCATTTACAATATTCATTGATTTTTGCCATTGAAAAACGTCCAGAAATGATTGAAAGTACTGACTGAATGAAAGGAGCTGGCATCTCACTCTCTTTGAATCTTCTTTATCATGCTAAGAGGAGCAGGAAAAAGCAAAAAATTTCAGAATTGCACCTTGCAATGCGGAGAAATTACTGTTTGTGCATTTACAATATTCATTGATTTTTGCCATTGAAAAACATCCAGAAATGATTGAAGCTACTGACTGAATGAAAGGAGCTGGCATCTCACTCTCTTTGAATCTTCTTTATCATGCTAAGAGGAGCAGGAAAAAGCAAAAAATTTCAGAATTGCACCTTGCAATGCGGAGAAATTACTGTTTGTGCATTTACAATATTCATTGATTTTTGCCATTGAAAAACATCATGTTATTCATATACCAGAAATGTTTGAAGCTACTGACTGAATGAAAGGAGCTGGCATCTCACTCTCTTTGAATCTTCATTATCATGCTAAGAGGAGCAGGAAAAAGCAAAAAATTTCAGAATTGCACCTTGCAATGTGGAGAAATTACTGTTTGTGCATTTACAATATTCATTGATTTTTACCATTGAAAAACGTCCAGAAATGATTGAAGCTACTGACTGAATGAAAGTAGCTGGCATCTCACTCTCTTTGAATCTTCTTTATCATACTAAGAGGAGCAGGAAAAAGCACAAAATTTCAGACTTGCACCTTGCAATGCGGAGAAATTACTGTTTGTGCATTTACAATATTCATTGATTTTTGCCATTGTAAAACATCATGTTATTCATATACCAGAAATGTTTGAAGCTACTGACTGAATGAAAGGAGCTGGCATCTCACTCTCTTTGAATCTTCTTTATCATGCTAAGAGGAGCAGGAAAAAGCAAAAAATTTCAGAATTGCACCTTGCAATGCGGAGAAATTACTGTTTGTGCATTTACAATATTCATTGATTTTTGCCATTGAAAAACGTCCAGAAATGATTGAAGCTACTGACTGAATGAAAGGAGCTGGCATCTCACTCTCTTTGAATCTTCTTTATCATGCTAAGAGGAGCAGGAAAAAGCAAAAAATTTCAGAATTGCACCTTGCAATGCGGAGAAATTACTGTTTGTGCATTTACAATATTCATTGATTTTTGCCATTGAAAAACGTCCAGAAATGATTGAAGCTACTGACTGAATGAAAGGAGCTGGCATCTCACTCTCTTTGAATCTTCTTTATCATGCTAAGAGGAGCAGGAAAAAGCAAAAAATTTCAGAATTGCACCTTGCAATGCGGAGAAATTACTGTTTGTGCATTTACAATATTCATTGATTTTTGCCATTGAAAAACATCATGTTATTCATATACCAGAAATGTTTGAAGCTACTGACTGAATGAAAGGAGCTGGCATCTCACTCTCTTTGAATCTTCTTTATCATGCTAAGAGGAGCAGGAAAAAGCAAAAAATTTCAGAATTGCACCTTGCAATGCGGAGAAATTACTGTTTGTGCATTTACAATATTCATTGATTTTTGCCATTGAAAAACGTCCAGAAATGATTGAAGCTACTGACTGAATGAAAGGAGCTGGCATCTCACTCTCTTTGAATCTTGTTTATCATGCTAAGAGGAGCAGGAAAAAGCAAAAAATTTCAGAATTGCACCTTGCAATGCGGAGAAATTACTGTTTGTGCATTTACAATATTCATTGATTTTTGCCATTGAAAAACATCATGTTATTCATATACCAGAAATGATTGAAGCTACTGACTGAATGAAAGGAGCTGGCATCTCACTCTCTTTGAATCTTCTTTATCATGCTAAGAGGAGCAGGAAAAAGTAAAAAATTTCAGAATTGCACCTTGCAATGCGGAGAAATTACTGTTTGTGCATTTATAATATTCAATGATTTTTGCCATTGAAAAACGTCCAGAAATGATTGAAGCTACTGACTGAACGAAAGGAGCTGGCATCTCACTCTCTTTGAATCTTCTTTATCATGCTAAGAGGAGCAGGAAAAAGCAAAAAATTTCAGAATTGCACCTTGCAATGCGGAGAAATTACTGTTTGTGCATTTACAATATTCATTGATTTTTGCCATTGAAAAACGTCCAGAAATGATTGAAGCTACTGACTGAATGAAAGGAGCTGGCATCTCACTCTCTTTGAATCTTCTTTATCATGCTAAGAGGAGCAGGAAAAAGCAAATAATTTCAGAATTGCACCTTGCAATGCGGAGAAATTACTGTTTGTGCATTTACAATATTCATTGATTTTTGCCTTTGAAAAACATCATGTTATTCATATACCAGAAATGTTTGAAGCTACTGACTGAATGAAAGGAGCTGACATCTCACGCTCTTTGAATCTTCTTTATCATGCTAAGAGGAGCAGGAAAAAGCAAAACATTTCAGAATTGCACCTTGCAATGCGGAGAAATTACTGTTTGTGCATTTACAATATTCATTGATTTTTGCCATTGAAAAACGTCCAGAAATGATTGAAGCTACTGACTGAATGAAAGGAGCTGGCATCTCACTCTCATTGAATCTTCTTTATCATGCTAAGAGGAGCAGGAAAAAGCAAAAAATTTCAGAATTGCACCTTGCAATGCGGAGAAATTACTGTTTGTGCATTTACAATATTCATTGATTTTTGCCATTGAAAAACATCATGTTATTCATATACCAGAAATGTTTGAAGCTACTGACTGAATGAAAGGAGCTGGCATCTCACTCTCTTTGAATCTTCTTTATCATGCTAAGAGGAGCAGGAAAAAGCAAAAAATTTCAGAATTGCACCTTCCAATGCGGAGAAATTACTGTTTGTGCATTTACAATATTCATTGATTTTTGCCATTGAAAAACGTCCAGAAATGATTGAAGCTACTGACTGAATGAAAGGAGCTGGCATCTCACTCTCTTTGAATCTTCTTTATCATGCTAAGAGGAGCAGGAAAAAGCAAAAAATTTCAGAATTGCACCTTGCAATGCGGAGAAATTACTGTTTGTGCATTTACAACATTCATTGATTTTTGCCATTGAAAAACATCATGTTATTCATATACCAGAAATGTTTGAAGCTACTGACTGAATGAAAGGAGCTGACATCTCACGCTCTTTGAATCTTCTTTATCATGCTAAGAGGAGCAGGAAAAAGCAAAAAATTTCAGAATTGCACCTTGCAATGCGGAGAAATTACTGTTTGTGCATTTACAATATTCATTGATTTTTGCCATTGAAAAACGTCCAGAAATGATTGAAGCTACTGACTGAATGAAAGGAGCTGGCATCTCACTCTCTTTGAATCTTCTTTATCATGCTAAGAGGAGCAGGAAAAAGCAAAAAATTTCAGAATTGCACCTTGCAATGCGGAGAAATTACTGTTTGTGCATTTACAATATTCATTGATTTTTGCCATTGAAAAACATCATGTTATTCATATACCAGAAATGTTTGAAGCTACTGACTGAATGAAAGGAGCTGGCATCTCACTCTCTTTGAATCTTCTTTATCATGCTAAGAGGAGCAGGAAAAAGCAAAAAATTTCAGAATTGCACCTTGCAATGCGGAGAAATTACTGTTTGTGCATTTACAATATTCATTGATTTTTGCCATTGAAAAACATCATGTTATTCATATACCAGAAATGTTTGAAGCTACTGACTGAATGAAAGGAGCTGGCATCTCACTCTCTTTGAATCTTCTTTATCATGCTAAGAGGAGCAGGAAAAAGCAAAAAATTTCAGAATTGCACCTTGCAATGCGGAGAAATTACTGTTTGTGCATTTACAATATTCATTGATTTTTGCCATTGAAAAACGTCCAGAAATGATTGAAGCTACTGACTGAATGAAAGGAGCTGGCATCTCACTCTCTTTGAATCTTCTTTATCATGCTAAGAGGAGCAGGAAAAAGCAAAACATTTCAGAATTGCACCTTGCAATGCGGAGAAATTACTGTTTGTGCATTTACAATATTCATTGATTTTTGCCATTGAAAAACGTCCAGAAATGATTGAAGCTACTGACTGAATGAAAGGAGCTGGCATCTCACTCTCTTTGAATCTTGTTTATCATGCTAAGAGGAGCAGGAAAAAGCAAAAAATTTCAGAATTGCACCTTGCAATGCGGAGAAATTACTGTTTGTGCATTTACAATATTCATTGATTTTTGCCATTGAAAAACGTCCAGAAATGATTAAAGCTACTGACTGAATGAAAGTAGCTGGCATCTCACTCTCTTTGAATCTTCTTTATCATGCTAAGAGGAGCAGGAAAAAGCAAAAAATTTCAGAATTGCACCTTGCAATGCGGAGAAATTACTGTTTGTGCATTTACAATATTCATTGATTTTTGCCATTGAAAAACATCATATTATTCATATACCAGAAATGTTTGAAGCTACTGACTGAATGAAAGGAGCTGGCATCTCACTCTCTTTGAATCTTCTTTATCATGCTAAGAGGAGCAGGAAAAAGCAAAAAATTTCAGAATTGCACCTTGCAATGCGGAGAAATTACTGTTTGTGCATTTACAATATTCATTGATTTTTGCCATTGAAAAACGTCCAGAAATGATTGAAGCTACTGACTGAATGAAAGGAGCTGGCATCTCACTCTCTTTGAATCTTGTTTATCATGCTAAGAGGAGCAGGAAAAAGCAAAAAATTTCAGAATTGCACCTTGCAATGCGGAGAAATGACTGTTTGTGCATTTACAATATTCATTGATTTTTGCCATTGAAAAACATCATGTTATTCATATACCAGAAATGATTGAAGCTACTGACTGAATGAAAGGAGCTGGCATCTCACTCTCTTTGAATCTTCTTTATCATGCTAAGAGGAGCAGGAAAAAGTAAAAAATTTCAGAATTGCACCTTGCAATGCGGAGAAATTACTGTTTGTGCATTTATAATATTCAATGATTTTTGCCATTGAAAAACGTCCAGAAATGATTGAAGCTACTGACTGAACGAAAGGAGCTGGCATCTCACTCTCTTTGAATCTTCTTTATCATGCTAAGAGGAGCAGGAAAAAGCAAAAAATTTCAGAATTGCACCTTGCAATGCGGAGAAATTACTGTTTGTGCATTTACAATATTCATTGATTTTTGCCATTGAAAAACGTCCAGAAATGATTGAAGCTACTGACTGAATGAAAGGAGCTGGCATCTCACTCTCTTTGAATCTTCTTTATCATGCTAAGAGGAGCAGGAAAAAGCAAAAAATTTCAGAATTGCACCTTGCAATGCGGAGAAATTACTGTTTGTGCATTTACAATATTCATTGATTTTTGCCATTGAAAAACATCATGTTATTCATATACCAGAAATGTTTGAAGCTACTGACTGAATGAAAGGAGCTGACATCTCACGCTCTTTGAATCTTCTTTATCATGCTAAGAGGAGCAGGAAAAAGCAAAAAATTTCAGAATTGCACCTTGCAATGCGGAGAAATTACTGTTTGTGCATTTACAATATTCATTGATTTTTGCCATTGAAAAACGTCCAGAATTGATTGAAGCTACTGACTGAATGAAAGGAGCTGGCATCTCACTCTCTTTGAATCTTCTTTATCATGCTAAGAGGAGCAGGAAAAAGCAAAAAATTTCAGAATTGCACCTTGCAATGCGGAGAAATTACTGTTTGTGCATTTACAATATTCATTGATTTTTGCCATTGAAAAACATCATGTTATTCATATACCAGAAATGTTTGAAGCTACTGACTGAATGAAAGGAGCTGGCATCTCACTCTCTTTGAATCTTCTTTATCATGCTAAGAGGAGCAGGAAAAAGCAAAAAATTTCAGAATTGCACCTTGCAATGCGGAGAAATTACTGTTTGTGCTTTTACAATATTCATTGATTTTTGCCATTGAAAAACATCATGTTATTCATATACCAGAAATGTTTGAAGCTACTGACTGAATGAAAGGAGCTGGCATCTCACTCTCTTTGAATCTTCTTTATCATGCTAAGAGGAGCAGGGAAAAGCAAAAAATTTCAGAATTGCACCTTGCAATGTTGAGAAATTACTGTTTGTGCATTTACAATATTCATTGATTTTTACCATTGAAAAACGTCCAGAAATGATTGAAGCTACTGACTGAATGAAAGTAGCTGGCATCTCACTCTCTTTGAATCTTCTTTATCATGCTAAGACGAGCAGGAAAAAGCAAAAAATTTCAGACTTGCACCTTGCAATGCGGAGAAATTACTGTTTGTGCATTTACAATATTCATTGATTTTTGCCATTGAAAAACATCATGTTATTCATATACCAGAAATGTTTGAAGCTACTGACTGAATGAAAGGAGCTGGCATCTCACTCTCTTTGAATCTTCTTTATCATGCTAAGAGGAGCAGGAAAAAGCAAAAAATTTCAGAATTGCACCTTGCAATGCGGAGAAATTACTGTTTGTGCATTTACAATATTCATTGATTTTTGCCATTGAAAAACGTCCAGAAATGATTGAAGCTACTGACTGAATGAAAGGAGCTGGCATCTCACTCTCTTTGAATCTTCTTTATCATGCTAAGAGGAGCAGGAAAAAGCAAAAAATTTCAGAATTGCACCTTGCAATGCGGAGAAATTACTGTTTGTGCATTTACAATATTCATTGATTTTTGCCATTGAAAAACGTCCAGAAATTATTGAAGCTACTGACTGAATGAAAGGAGCTGGCATCTCACTCTCTTTGAATCTTCTTTATCATGCTAAGAGGAGCAGGAAAAAGCAAAAAATTTCAGAATTGCACCTTGCAATGCGGAGAAATTACTGTTTGTGCATTTACAATATTCATTGATTTTTGCCATTGAAAAACATGTTATTCATATACCAGAAATGTTTGAAGCTACTGACTGAATGAAAGGAGCTGGCACCTCACTCTTTGAATCTTCTTTATCATGCTAAGAGGAGCAGGAAAAAGCAAAAAATTTCAGAATTGCACCTTGCAATGTGGAGAAATTACTGTTTGTGCATTTACAATATTCATTGATTTTTACCATTGAAAAACGTCCAGAAATGATTGAAGCTACTGACTGAATGAAAGTAGCTGGCATCTCACTCTCTTTGAATCTTCTTTATCATGCTAAGACGAGCAGGAAAAAGCAAAAAATTTCAGACTTGCACCTTGCAATGCGGAGAAATTACTGTTTGTGCATTTACAATATTCATTGATTTTTGCCATTGAAAAACATCATGTTATTCATATACCAGAAATGTTTGAAGCTACTGACTGAATGAAAGGAGCTGGCATCTCAATCTCTTTGAATCTTCTTTATCATGCTAAGAGGAGCAGGAAAAAGCAAAAAATTTCAGAATTGCACCTTGCAATGCGGAGAAATTACTGTTTGTGCATTTACAATATTCATTGATTTTTGCCATTGAAAAACGTCCAGAAATGATTGAAGCTACTGACTGAATGAAAGGAGCTGGCATCTCACTCTCTTTGAATCTTCTTTATCATGCTAAGAGGAGCAGGAAAAAGCAAAAAATTTCAGAATTGCACCTTGCAATGCGGAGAAATTACTGTTTGTGCATTTACAATATTCATTGATTTTTGCCATTGAAAAACGTCCAGAAATGATTGAAGCTACTGACTGAATGAAAGGAGCTGGCATCTCACTCTCTTTGAATCTTCTTTATCATGCTAAGAGGAGCAGGAAAAAGCAAAAAATTTCAGAATTGCACCTTGCAATGCGGAGAAATTACTGTTTGTGCATTTACAATATTCATTGATTTTTGCCATTGAAAAACATGTTATTCATATACCAGAAATGTTTGAAGCTACTGACTGAATGAAAGGAGCTGGCACCTCACTCTCTTTGAATCTTCTTTATCATGCTAAGAGGAGCGGGAAAAAGCAAAAAATTTCAGAATTGCACCTTGCAATGCGGAGAAATTACTGTTTGTGCATTTACAATATTCATTGATTTTTGCCATTGAAAAACGTCCAGAAATGATTGAAGGTACTGACTGAATGAAAGGAGCTGGCATCTCACTCTCTTTGAATCTTCTTTATCATGCTAAGAGGAGCAGGAAAAAGCAAAAAATTTCAGAATTGCACCTTGCAATGCGGAGAAATTACTGTTTGTGCATTTACAAAATTCATTGATTTTTGCCATTGAAAAACGTCCAGAAATGATTGAAGCTACTGACTGAATGAAAGGAGCTGGCATCTCACTCTCTTTGAATCTTCTTTATCATGCTAAGAGGAGCAGGAAAAAGCAAAAAATTTCAGAATTGCACTTTGCAATGCGGAGAAATTACAGTTTGTGCATTTACAATATTCATTGATTTTTGCCATTGAGAAACGTCCAGAAATGATTGAAGCTACCGACTGAATGAAAGGAGCTGGCATCTCACTCTCTTTGAATCTTTATCATGCTAAGAGGAGCAGGAAAAAGCAAAAAATTTCAGAATTGCACCTTGCAATGCGGAGAAATTACTGTTTGTGCATTTACAATATTCATTGATTTTTGCCATTGAAAAACATCATGTTATTCATATACCAGAAATGTTTGAAGCTACTGACTGAATGAAAGGAGCTGGCATCTCACTCTCTTTGAATCTTCTTTATCATGCTAAGAGGAGCAGGAAAAAGCAAAAAATTTCAGAATTGCACCTTGCAATGTGGAGAAATTACTGTTTGTGCATTTACAATATTCATTGATTTTTACCATTGAAAAACGTCCAGAAATGATTGAAGCTACTGACTGAATGAAAGTAGCTGGCATCTCACTCTCTTTGAATCTTCTTTATCATGCTAAGAGGAGCAGGAAAAAGCAAAAAATTTCAGACTTACACCTTGCAATGCGGAGAAATTACTGTTTGTGCATTTACAATATTCATTGATTTTTGCCATTGAAAAACATCATGTTATTGATATACCAGAAATGTTTGAAGCTACTGACTGAATGAAAGGAGCTGGCATCTCACTCTCTTTGAATCTTCTTTATCATGCTAAGAGGAGCAGGAAAAAGCAAAAAATTTCAGAATTGCACCTTGCAATGCGGAGAAATTACTGTTTGTGCATTTACAATATTCATTGATTTTTTCCATTGAAAAACATCATGTTATTCATATACCAGAAATGTTTGAAGCTACTGACTGAATGAAAGGAGCTGGCATCTCAATCTCTTTGAATCTTCTTTATCATGCTAAGAGGAGCAGGAAAAAGCAAAAAACTTCAGAATTGCACCTTGCAATGTGGAGAAATTACTGTTTGTGCATTTACAATATTCATTGATTTTTGCCATTGAAAAACGTCCAGAAATGATTGAAGCTACTGACTGAATGAAAGGAGCTGGCATCTCACTCTCTTTGAATCTTCTTTATCATGCTAAGAGGAGCAGGAAAAAGCAAAAAATTTCAGAATTGCACCTTGCAATGCGGAGAAATTACTGTTTGTGCATTTACAATATTCATTGATTTTTGACATTGAAAAACGTCCAGAAATTATTGAAGCTACTGACTGAATGAAAGGAGCTGGCATCTCACTCTCTTTGAATCTTCTTTATCATGCTAAGAGGAGCAGGAAAAAGCAAAAAATTTCAGAATTGCACCTTGCAATGCGGAGAAATTACTGTTTGTGCATTTACAATATTCATTGATTTTTGCCATTGAAAAACATGTTATTCATATACCAGAAATGTTTGAAGCTACTGACTGAATGAAAGGAGCTGGCACCTCACTCTTTGAATCTTCTTTATCATGCTAAGAGGAGCAGGAAAAAGCAAAAAATTTCAGAATTGCACCTTGCAATGTGGAGAAATTACTGTTTGTGCATTTACAATATTCATTGATTTTTACCATTGAAAAACGTCCAGAAATGATTGAAGCTACTGACTGAATGAAAGTAGCTGGCATCTCACTCTCTTTGAATCTTCTTTATCATGCTAAGACGAGCAGGAAAAAGCAAAAAATTTCAGACTTGCACCTTGCAATGCGGAGAAATTACTGTTTGTGCATTTACAATATTCATTGATTTTTGCCATTGAAAAACATCATGTTATTCATATACCAGAAATGTTTGAAGCTACTGACTGAATGAAAGGAGCTGGCATCTCACTCTCTTTGAATCTTCTTTATCATGCTAAGAGGAGCAGGAAAAAGCAAAAAATTTCAGAATTGCACCTTGCAATGCGGAGAAATTACTGTTTGTGCATTTACAATATTCATTGATTTTTGCCATTGAAAAACGTCCAGAAATGATTGAAGCTACTGACTGAATGAAAGGAGCTGGCATCTCACTCTCTTTGAATCTTCTTTATCATGCTAAGAGGAGCAGGAAAAAGCAAAAAATTTCAGAATTGCACCTTGCAATGCGGAGAAATTACTGTTTGTGCATTTACAATATTCATTGATTTTTGCCATTGAAAAACGTCCAGAAATGATTGAAGCTACTGACTGAATGAAAGGAGCTGGCATCTCACTCTCTTTGAATCTTCTTTATCATGCTAAGAGGAGCAGGAAAAAGCAAAAAATTTCAGAATTGCACCTTGCAATGCGGAGAAATTACTGTTTGTGCATTTACAATATTCATTGATTTTTGCCATTGAAAAACATGTTATTCATATACCAGAAATGTTTGAAGCTACTGACTGAATGAAAGGAGCTGGCACCTCACTCTCTTTGAATCTTCTTTATCATGCTAAGAGGAGCGGGAAAAAGCAAAAAATTTCAGAATTGCACCTTGCAATGCGGAGAAATTACTGTTTGTGCATTTACAATATTCATTGATTTTTGCCATTGAAAAACGTCCAGAAATGATTGAAGGTACTGACTGAATGAAAGGAGCTGGCATCTCACTCTCTTTGAATCTTCTTTATCATGCTAAGAGGAGCAGGAAAAAGCAAAAAATTTCAGAATTGCACCTTGCAATGCGGAGAAATTACTGTTTGTGCATTTACAATATTCATTGATTTTTGCCATTGAAAAACGTCCAGAAATGATTGAAGCTACTGACTGAATGAAAGGAGCTGGCATCTCACTCTCTTTGAATCTTCTTTATCATGCTAAGAGGAGCAGGAAAAAGCAAAAAATTTCAGAATTGCACCTTGCAATGCGGAGAAATTACTGTTTGTGCATTTACAATATTCATTGATTTTTGCCATTGAAAAACATCATGTTATTCATATACCAGAAATGTTTGAAGCTACTGACTGAATGAAAGGAGCTGGCATCTCACTCTCTTTGAATCTTCTTTATCATGCTAAGAGGAGCAGGAAAAAGCAAAAAATTTCAGAATTGCACCTTGCAATGCGGAGAAATTACTGTTTGTGCATTTACAATATTCATTGATTTTTGCCATTGAAAAACGTCCAGAAATGATTGAAGCTACTGACTGAATGAAAGGAGCTGGCATCTCACTCTCTTTGAATCTTCTTTATCATGCTAAGAGGAGCAGGAAAAAGCAAAAAATTTCAGAATTGCACCTTGCAATGCGGAGAAATTACTGTTTGTGCATTTACAATATTCATTGATTTTTGCCATTGAAAAACATCATGTTATTCATATACCAGAAATGTTTGAAGCTACTGACTGAATGAAAGGAGCTGACATCTCACGCTCTTTGAATCTTCTTTATCATGCTAAGAGGAGCAGGAAAAAGCAAAAAAATTTCAGAATTGCACCTTGCAATGCGGAGAAATTACTGTTTGTGCATTTACAATATTCATTGATTTTTGCCATTGAAAAACGTCCAGAAATGATTGAAGCTACTGACTGAATGAAAGGAGCTGGCATCTCACTCTCTTTGAATCTTCTTTATCATGCTAAGAGGAGCAGGAAAAAGCAAAAAATTTCAGAATTGCACCTTGCAATGCGGAGAAATTACTGTTTGTGCATTTACAATATTCATTGATTTTTGCCATTGAAAAACATCATGTTATTCATATACCAGAAATGTTTGAAGCTACTGACTGAATGAAAGGAGCTGGCATCTCACTCTCTTTGAATCTTCTTTATCATGCTAAGAGGAGCAGGAAAAAGCAAAAAATTTCAGAATTGCACCTTGCAATGCGGAGAAATTACTGTTTGTGCATTTACAATATTCATTGATTTTTGCCATTGAAAAATATCATGTTATTCATATACCAGAAATGTTTGAAGCTACTGACTGAATGAAAGGAGCTGGCATCTCACTCTCTTTGAATCTTCTTTATCATGCTAAGAGGAGCAGGAAAATGCAAAAAATTTCAGAATTGCACCTTGCAATGCGGAGAAATTACTGTTTGTGCATTTACAATATTCATTGATTTTTGCCATTGAAAAACGTTCAGAAATGATTGAAGCTACTGACTGAATGAAAGGAGCTGGCATCTCACTCTCTTTGAATCTTCTTTATCATGCTAAGAGGAGCAGGAAAAAGCAAAACATTTCAGAATTGCACCTTGCAATGCGGAGAAATTACTGTTTGTGCATTTACAATATTCATTGATTTTTGCCATTGAAAAACGTCCAGAAATGATTGAAGCTACTGACTGAATGAAAGGAGCTGGCATCTCACTCTCTTTGAATCTTCTTTATCATGCTAAGAGGAGCAGGAAAAAGCAAAAAATTTCAGAATTGCACCTTGCAATGCGGAGAAATTACTGTTTGTGCATTTACAATATTCATTGATTTTTGCCATTGAAAAACGTCCAGAAATGATTGAAGCTACTGAGTGAATGAAAGGAGCTGGCATCTCACTCTCTTTGAATCTTCTTTATCATGCTAAGAGGAGCAGGAAAAAGCAAAAAATTTCAGAATTGCACCTTGCAATGCGGAGAAATTACTGTTTGTGCATTTACAATATTCATTGATTTTTGCCATTGAAAAACATCATGTTATTCATATACCAGAAATGTTTGAAGCTACTGACTGAATGAAAGGAGCTGGCATCTCACTCTCTTTGAATCTTCTTTATCATGCTAAGAGGAGCAGGAAAAAGCAAAAAATTTCAGAATTGCACCTTGCAATGCGGAGAAATTACTGTTTGTGCATTTACAATATTCATTGATTTTTGCCATTGAAAAACATCATGTTATTCATATACCAGAAATGTTTGAAGCTACTGACTGAATGAAAGGAGCTGGCATCTCACTCTCTTTGAATCTTCTTTATCATGCTAAGAGGAGCAGGAAAAAGCAAAAAATTTCAGAATTGCACCTTGCAATGCGGAGAAATTACTGTTTGTGCATTTACAATATTCATTGATTTTTGCCATTGAAAAACATCATGTTATTCATATACCAGAAATGTTTGAAGCTACTGACTGAATGAAAGGAGCTGGCATCTCACTCTCTTTGAATCTTCTTTATCATGCTAAGAGGAGCAGGGAAAAGCAAAAAATTTCAGAATTGCACCTTGCAATGTGGAGAAATTACTGTTTGTGCATTTACAATATTCATTGATTTTTACCATTGAAAAACGTCCAGAAATGATTGAAGCTACTGACTGAATGAAAGGAGCTGGCACCTCACTCTCTTTGAATCTTCTTTATCATGCTAAGAGGAGCGGGAAAAAGCAAAAAAATTCAGAATTGCACCTTGCAATGCGGAGAAATTACTGTTTGTGCATTTACAATATTCATTGATTTTTGCCATTGAAAAACGTCCAGAAATGATTGAAAGTACTGACTGAATGAAAGGAGCTGGCATCTCACTCTCTTTGAATCTTCTTTATCATGCTAAGAGGAGCAGGAAAAAGCAAAAAATTTCAGAATTGCACCTTGCAATGCGGAGAAATTACTGTTTGTGCATTTACAATATTCATTGATTTTTGCCATTGAAAAACGTCCAGAAATGATTGAAGCTACTGACTGAATGAAAGGAGCTGGCATCTCACTCTCTTTGAATCTTCTTTATCATGCTAAGAGGAGCAGGAAAAAGTAAAAAATTTCAGAATTGCACCTTGCAATGCGGAGAAATTACAGTTTGTGCATTTACAATATTCATTGATTTTTGCCATTGAAAAACATCCAGAAATGATTGAAGCTACTGACTGAATGAAAGGAGCTGGCATCTCACTCTCTTTGAATCTTCTTTATCATGCTAAGAGGAGCAGGAAAAAGCAAAAAATTTCAGAATTGCACCTTGCAATGCGGAGAAATTACTGTTTGTGCATTTACAATATTCATTGATTTTTGCCATTGAAAAACATCATGTTATTCATATACCAGAAATGTTTGAAGCTACTGACTGAATGAAAGGAGCTGGCATCTCACTCTCTTTGAATCTTCATTATCATGCTAAGAGGAGCAGGAAAAAGCAAAAAATTTCAGAATTGCACCTTGCAATGCGGAGAAATTACTGTTTGTGCATTTACAATATTCATTGATTTTTGCCATTGAAAAACATGTTATTCATATACCAGAAATGTTTGAAGCTACTGACTGAATGAAAGGAGCTGGCACCTCACTCTCTTTGAATCTTCTTTATCATGCTAAGAGGAGCGGGAAAAAGCAAAAAAATTCAGAATTGCACCTTGCAATGCGGAGAAATTACTGTTTGTGCATTTACAATATTCATTGATTTTTGCCATTGAAAAACGTCCAGAAATGATTGAAAGTACTGACTGAATGAAAGGAGCTGGCATCTCACTCTCTTTGAATCTTCTTTATCATGCTAAGAGGAGCAGGAAAAAGCAAAAAATTTCAGAATTGCACCTTGCAATGCGGAGAAATTACTGTTTGTGCATTTACAATATTCATTGATTTTTGCCATTGAAAAACATCCAGAAATGATTGAAGCTACTGACTGAATGAAAGGAGCTGGCATCTCACTCTCTTTGAATCTTCTTTATCATGCTAAGAGGAGCAGGAAAAAGCAAAAAATTTCAGAATTGCACCTTGCAATGCGGAGAAATTACTGTTTGTGCATTTACAATATTCATTGATTTTTGCCATTGAAAAACATCATGTTATTCATATACCAGAAATGTTTGAAGCTACTGACTGAATGAAAGGAGCTGGCATCTCACTCTCTTTGAATCTTCATTATCATGCTAAGAGGAGCAGGAAAAAGCAAAAAATTTCAGAATTGCACCTTGCAATGTGGAGAAATTACTGTTTGTGCATTTACAATATTCATTGATTTTTACCATTGAAAAACGTCCAGAAATGATTGAAGCTACTGACTGAATGAAAGTAGCTGGCATCTCACTCTCTTTGAATCTTCTTTATCATACTAAGAGGAGCAGGAAAAAGCACAAAATTTCAGACTTGCACCTTGCAATGCGGAGAAATTACTGTTTGTGCATTTACAATATTCATTGATTTTTGCCATTGAAAAACATCATGTTATTCATATACCAGAAATGTTTGAAGCTACTGACTGAATGAAAGGAGCTGGCATCTCACTCTCTTTGAATCTTCTTTATCATGCTAAGAGGAGCAGGAAAAAGCAAAAAATTTCAGAATTGCACCTTGCAATGCGGAGAAATTACTGTTTGTGCATTTACAATATTCATTGATTTTTGCCATTGAAAAACGTCCAGAAATGATTGAAGCTACTGACTGAATGAAAGGAGCTGGCATCTCACTCTCTTTGAATCTTCTTTATCATGCTAAGAGGAGCAGGAAAAAGCAAAAAATTTCAGAATTGCACCTTGCAATGCGGAGAAATTACTGTTTGTGCATTTACAATATTCATTGATTTTTGCCATTGAAAAACGTCCAGAAATGATTGAAGCTACTGACTGAATGAAAGGAGCTGGCATCTCACTCTCTTTGAATCTTCTTTATCATGCTAAGAGGAGCAGGAAAAAGCAAAAAATTTCAGAATTGCACCTTGCAATGCGGAGAAATTACTGTTTGTGCATTTACAATATTCATTGATTTTTGCCATTGAAAAACATCATGTTATTCATATACCAGAAATGTTTGAAGCTACTGACTGAATGAAAGGAGCTGGCATCTCACTCTCTTTGAATCTTCTTTATCATGCTAAGAGGAGCAGGAAAAAGCAAAAAATTTCAGAATTGCACCTTGCAATGCGGAGAAATTACTGTTTGTGCATTTACAATATTCATTGATTTTTGCCATTGAAAAACGTCCAGAAATGATTGAAGCTACTGACTGAATGAAAGGAGCTGGCATCTCACTCTCTTTGAATCTTGTTTATCATGCTAAGAGGAGCAGGAAAAAGCAAAAAATTTCAGAATTGCACCTTGCAATGCGGAGAAATTACTGTTTGTGCATTTACAATATTCATTGATTTTTGCCATTGAAAAACATCATGTTATTCATATACCAGAAATGATTGAAGCTACTGACTGAATGAAAGGAGCTGGCATCTCACTCTCTTTGAATCTTCTTTATCATGCTAAGAGGAGCAGGAAAAAGTAAAAAATTTCAGAATTGCACCTTGCAATGCGGAGAAATTACTGTTTGTGCATTTATAATATTCAATGATTTTTGCCATTGAAAAACGTCCAGAAATGATTGAAGCTACTGACTGAACGAAAGGAGCTGGCATCTCACTCTCTTTGAATCTTCTTTATCATGCTAAGAGGAGCAGGAAAAAGCAAAAAATTTCAGAATTGCACCTTGCAATGCGGAGAAATTACTGTTTGTGCATTTACAATATTCATTGATTTTTGCCATTGAAAAACGTCCAGAAATGATTGAAGCTACTGACTGAATGAAAGGAGCTGGCATCTCACTCTCTTTGAATCTTCTTTATCATGCTAAGAGGAGCAGGAAAAAGCAAATAATTTCAGAATTGCACCTTGCAATGCGGAGAAATTACTGTTTGTGCATTTACAATATTCATTGATTTTTGCCTTTGAAAAACATCATGTTATTCATATACCAGAAATGTTTGAAGCTACTGACTGAATGAAAGGAGCTGACATCTCACGCTCTTTGAATCTTCTTTATCATGCTAAGAGGAGCAGGAAAAAGCAAAACATTTCAGAATTGCACCTTGCAATGCGGAGAAATTACTGTTTGTGCATTTACAATATTCATTGATTTTTGCCATTGAAAAACGTCCAGAAATGATTGAAGCTACTGACTGAATGAAAGGAGCTGGCATCTCACTCTCTTTGAATCTTCTTTATCATGCTAAGAGGAGCAGGAAAAAGCAAAAAATTTCAGAATTGCACCTTGCAATGCGGAGAAATTACTGTTTGTGCATTTACAATATTCATTGATTTTTGCCATTGAAAAACATCATGTTATTCATATACCAGAAATGTTTGAAGCTACTGACTGAATGAAAGGAGCTGGCATCTCACTCTCTTTGAATCTTCTTTATCATGCTAAGAGGAGCAGGAAAAAGCAAAAAATTTCAGAATTGCACCTTGCAATGCGGAGAAATTACTGTTTGTGCATTTACAATATTCATTGATTTTTGCCATTGAAAAACGTCCAGAAATGATTGAAGCTACTGACTGAATGAAAGGAGCTGGCATCTCACTCTCTTTGAATCTTCTTTATCATGCTAAGAGGAGCAGGAAAAAGCAAAAAATTTCAGAATTGCACCTTGCAATGCGGAGAAATTACTGTTTGTGCATTTACAATATTCATTGATTTTTGCCATTGAAAAACATCATGTTATTCATATACCAGAAATGTTTGAAGCTACTGACTGAATGAAAGGAGCTGACATCTCACGCTCTTTGAATCTTCTTTATCATGCTAAGAGGAGCAGGAAAAAGCAAAAAATTTCAGAATTGCACCTTGCAATGCGGAGAAATTACTGTTTGTGCATTTACAATATTCATTGATTTTTGCCATTGAAAAACGTCCAGAAATGATTGAAGCTACTGACTGAATGAAAGGAGCTGGCATCTCACTCTCTTTGAATCTTCTTTATCATGCTAAGAGGAGCAGGAAAAAGCAAAAAATTTCAGAATTGCACCTTGCAATGCGGAGAAATTACTGTTTGTGCATTTACAATATTCATTGATTTTTGCCATTGAAAAACATCATGTTATTCATATACCAGAAATGTTTGAAGCTACTGACTGAATGAAAGGAGCTGGCATCTCACTCTCTTTGAATCTTCTTTATCATGCTAAGAGGAGCAGGAAAAAGCAAAAAATTTCAGAATTGCACCTTGCAATGCGGAGAAATTACTGTTTGTGCATTTACAATATTCATTGATTTTTGCCATTGAAAAACATCATGTTATTCATATACCAGAAATGTTTGAAGCTACTGACTGAATGAAAGGAGCTGGCATCTCACTCTCTTTGAATCTTCTTTATCATGCTAAGAGGAGCAGGAAAAAGCAAAAAATTTCAGAATTGCACCTTGCAATGCGGAGAAATTACTGTTTGTGCATTTACAATATTCATTGATTTTTGCCATTGAAAAACGTCCAGAAATGATTGAAGCTACTGACTGAATGAAAGGAGCTGGCATCTCACTCTCTTTGAATCTTCTTTATCATGCTAAGAGGAGCAGGAAAAAGCAAAACATTTCAGAATTGCACCTTGCAATGCGGAGAAATTACTGTTTGTGCATTTACAATATTCATTGATTTTTGCCATTGAAAAACGTCCAGAAATGATTGAAGCTACTGACTGAATGAAAGGAGCTGGCATCTCACTCTCTTTGAATCTTGTTTATCATGCTAAGAGGAGCAGGAAAAAGCAAAAAATTTCAGAATTGCACCTTGCAATGCGGAGAAATTACTGTTTGTGCATTTACAATATTCATTGATTTTTGCCATTGAAAAACGTCCAGAAATGATTGAAGCTACTGACTGAATGAAAGTAGCTGGCATCTCACTCTCTTTGAATCTTCTTTATCATGCTAAGAGGAGCAGGAAAAAGCAAAAAATTTCAGAATTGCACCTTGCAATGCGGAGAAATTACTGTTTGTGCATTTACAATATTCATTGATTTTTGCCATTGAAAAACATCATATTATTCATATACCAGAAATGTTTGAAGCTACTGACTGAATGAAAGGAGCTGGCATCTCACTCTCTTTGAATCTTCTTTATCATGCTAAGAGGAGCAGGAAAAAGCAAAAAATTTCAGAATTGCACCTTGCAATGCGGAGAAATTACTGTTTGTGCATTTACAATATTCATTGATTTTTGCCATTGAAAAACGTCCAGAAATGATTGAAGCTACTGACTGAATGAAAGGAGCTGGCATCTCACTCTCTTTGAATCTTGTTTATCATGCTAAGAGGAGCAGGAAAAAGCAAAAAATTTCAGAATTGCACCTTGCAATGCGGAGAAATTACTGTTTGTGCATTTACAATATTCATTGATTTTTGCCATTGAAAAACATCATGTTATTCATATACCAGAAATGATTGAAGCTACTGACTGAATGAAAGGAGCTGGCATCTCACTCTCTTTGAATCTTCTTTATCATGCTAAGAGGAGCAGGAAAAAGTAAAAAATTTCAGAATTGCACCTTGCAATGCGGAGAAATTACTGTTTGTGCATTTATAATATTCAATGATTTTTGCCATTGAAAAACGTCCAGAAATGATTGAAGCTACTGACTGAACGAAAGGAGCTGGCATCTCACTCTCTTTGAATCTTCTTTATCATGCTAAGAGGAGCAGGAAAAAGCAAAAAATTTCAGAATTGCACCTTGCAATGCGGAGAAATTACTGTTTGTGCATTTACAATATTCATTGATTTTTGCCATTGAAAAACGTCCAGAAATGATTGAAGCTACTGACTGAATGAAAGGAGCTGGCATCTCACTCTCTTTGAATCTTCTTTATCATGCTAAGAGGAGCAGGAAAAAGCAAAAAATTTCAGAATTGCACCTTGCAATGCGGAGAAATTACTGTTTGTGCATTTACAATATTCATTGATTTTTGCCATTGAAAAACATCATGTTATTCATATACCAGAAATGTTTGAAGCTACTGACTGAATGAAAGGAGCTGACATCTCACGCTCTTTGAATCTTCTTTATCATGCTAAGAGGAGCAGGAAAAAGCAAAAAATTTCAGAATTGCACCTTGCAATGCGGAGAAATTACTGTTTGTGCATTTACAATATTCATTGATTTTTGCCATTGAAAAACGTCCAGAATTGATTGAAGCTACTGACTGAATGAAAGGAGCTGGCATCTCACTCTCTTTGAATCTTCTTTATCATGCTAAGAGGAGCAGGAAAAAGCAAAAAATTTCAGAATTGCACCTTGCAATGCGGAGAAATTACTGTTTGTGCATTTACAATATTCATTGATTTTTGCCATTGAAAAACATCATGTTATTCATATACCAGAAATGTTTGAAGCTACTGACTGAATGAAAGGAGCTGGCATCTCACTCTCTTTGAATCTTCTTTATCATGCTAAGAGGAGCAGGAAAAAGCAAAAAATTTCAGAATTGCACCTTGCAATGCGGAGAAATTACTGTTTGTGCTTTTACAATATTCATTGATTTTTGCCATTGAAAAACATCATGTTATTCATATACCAGAAATGTTTGAAGCTACTGACTGAATGAAAGGAGCTGGCATCTCACTCTCTTTGAATCTTCTTTATCATGCTAAGAGGAGCAGGGAAAAGCAAAAAATTTCAGAATTGCACCTTGCAATGTTGAGAAATTACTGTTTGTGCATTTACAATATTCATTGATTTTTACCATTGAAAAACGTCCAGAAATGATTGAAGCTACTGACTGAATGAAAGTAGCTGGCATCTCACTCTCTTTGAATCTTCTTTATCATGCTAAGACGAGCAGGAAAAAGCAAAAAATTTCAGACTTGCACCTTGCAATGCGGAGAAATTACTGTTTGTGCATTTACAATATTCATTGATTTTTGCCATTGAAAAACATCATGTTATTCATATACCAGAAATGTTTGAAGCTACTGACTGAATGAAAGGAGCTGGCATCTCACTCTCTTTGAATCTTCTTTATCATGCTAAGAGGAGCAGGAAAAAGCAAAAAATTTCAGAATTGCACCTTGCAATGCGGAGAAATTACTGTTTGTGCATTTACAATATTCATTGATTTTTGCCATTGAAAAACGTCCAGAAATGATTGAAGCTACTGACTGAATGAAAGGAGCTGGCATCTCACTCTCTTTGAATCTTCTTTATCATGCTAAGAGGAGCAGGAAAAAGCAAAAAATTTCAGAATTGCACCTTGCAATGCGGAGAAATTACTGTTTGTGCATTTACAATATTCATTGATTTTTGCCATTGAAAAACGTCCAGAAATTATTGAAGCTACTGACTGAATGAAAGGAGCTGGCATCTCACTCTCTTTGAATCTTCTTTATCATGCTAAGAGGAGCAGGAAAAAGCAAAAAATTTCAGAATTGCACCTTGCAATGCGGAGAAATTACTGTTTGTGCATTTACAATATTCATTGATTTTTGCCATTGAAAAACATGTTATTCATATACCAGAAATGTTTGAAGCTACTGACTGAATGAAAGGAGCTGGCACCTCACTCTCTTTGAATCTTCTTTATCATGCTAAGAGGAGCGGGAAAAAGCAAAAAATTTCAGAATTGCACCTTGCAATGCGGAGAAATTACTGTTTGTGCATTTACAATATTCATTGATTTTTGCCATTGAAAAACGTCCAGAAATGATTGAAGGTACTGACTGAATGAAAGGAGCTGGCATCTCACTCTCTTTGAATCTTCTTTATCATGCTAAGAGGAGCAGGAAAAAGCAAAAAAATTCAGAATTGCACCTTGCAATGCGGAGAAATTACTGTTTGTGCATTTACAAAATTCATTGATTTTTGCCATTGAAAAACGTCCAGAAATGATTGAAGCTACTGACTGAATGAAAGGAGCTGGCATCTCACTCTCTTTGAATCTTCTTTATCATGCTAAGAGGAGCAGGAAAAAGCAAAAAATTTCAGAATTGCACCTTGCAATGCGGAGAAATTACAGTTTGTGCATTTACAATATTCATTGATTTTTGCCATTGAGAAACGTCCAGAAATGATTGAAGCTACCGACTGAATGAAAGGAGCTGGCATCTCACTCTCTTTGAATCTTTATCATGCTAAGAGGAGCAGGAAAAAGCAAAAAATTTCAGAATTGCACCTTGCAATGCGGAGAAATTACTGTTTGTGCATTTACAATATTCATTGATTTTTGCCATTGAAAAACATCATGTTATTCATATACCAGAAATGTTTGAAGCTACTGACTGAATGAAAGGAGCTGGCATCTCACTCTCTTTGAATCTTCTTTATCATGCTAAGAGGAGCAGGAAAAAGCAAAAAATTTCAGAATTGCACCTTGCAATGTGGAGAAATTACTGTTTGTGCATTTACAATATTCATTGATTTTTACCATTGAAAAACGTCCAGAAATGATTGAAGCTACTGACTGAATGAAAGTAGCTGGCATCTCACTCTCTTTGAATCTTCTTTATCATGCTAAGAGGAGCAGGAAAAAGCAAAAAATTTCAGACTTGCACCTTGCAATGCGGAGAAATTACTGTTTGTGCATTTACAATATTCATTGATTTTTGCCATTGAAAAACATCATGTTATTGATATACCAGAAATGTTTGAAGCTACTGACTGAATGAAAGGAGCTGGCATCTCACTCTCTTTGAATCTTCTTTATCATGCTAAGAGGAGCAGGAAAAAGCAAAAAATTTCAGAATTGCACCTTGCAATGCGGAGAAATTACTGTTTGTGCATTTACAATATTCATTGATTTTTTCCATTGAAAAACATCATGTTATTCATATACCAGAAATGTTTGAAGCTACTGACTGAATGAAAGGAGCTGGCATCTCAATCTCTTTGAATCTTCTTTATCATGCTAAGAGGAGCAGGAAAAAGCAAAAAACTTCAGAATTGCACCTTGCAATGTGGAGAAATTACTGTTTGTGCATTTACAATATTCATTGATTTTTGCCATTGAAAAACGTCCAGAAATGATTGAAGCTACTGACTGAATGAAAGGAGCTGGCATCTCACTCTCTTTGAATCTTCTTTATCATGCTAAGAGGAGCAGGAAAAAGGAAAAAATTTCAGAATTGCACCTTGCAATGCGGAGAAATTACTGTTTGTGCATTTACAATATTCATTGATTTTTGCCATTGAAAAACGTCCAGAAATTATTGAAGCTACTGACTGAATGAAAGGAGCTGGCATCTCACTCTCTTTGAATCTTCTTTATCATGCTAAGAGGAGCAGGAAAAAGCAAAAAATTTCAGAATTGCACCTTGCAATGCGGAGAAATTACTGTTTGTGCATTTACAATATTCATTGATTTTTGCCATTGAAAAACATGTTATTCATATACCAGAAATGTTTGAAGCTACTGACTGAATGAAAGGAGCTGGCACCTCACTCTTTGAATCTTCTTTATCATGCTAAGAGGAGCAGGAAAAAGCAAAAAATTTCAGAATTGCACCTTGCAATGTGGAGAAATTACTGTTTGTGCATTTACAATATTCATTGATTTTTACCATTGAAAAACGTCCAGAAATGATTGAAGCTACTGACTGAATGAAAGTAGCTGGCATCTCACTCTCTTTGAATCTTCTTTATCATGCTAAGACGAGCAGGAAAAAGCAAAAAATTTCAGACTTGCACCTTGCAATGCGGAGAAATTACTGTTTGTGCATTTACAATATTCATTGATTTTTGCCATTGAAAAACATCATGTTATTCATATACCAGAAATGTTTGAAGCTACTGACTGAATGAAAGGAGCTGGCATCTCACTCTCTTTGAATCTTCTTTATCATGCTAAGAGGAGCAGGAAAAAGCAAAAAATTTCAGAATTGCACCTTGCAATGCGGAGAAATTACTGTTTGTGCATTTACAATATTCATTGATTTTTGCCATTGAAAAACGTCCAGAAATGATTGAAGCTACTGACTGAATGAAAGGAGCTGGCATCTCACTCTCTTTGAATCTTCTTTATCATGCTAAGAGGAGCAGGAAAAAGCAAAAAATTTCAGAATTGCACCCTGCAATGCGCAGAAATTACTGTTTGTGCATTTACAATATTCATTGATTTTTGCCATTGAAAAACGTCCAGAAATGATTGAAGCTACTGACTGAATGAAAGGAGCTGGCATCTCACTCTCTTTGAATCTTCTTTATCATGCTAAGAGGAGCAGGAAAAAGCAAAAAATTTCAGAATTGCACCTTGCAATGCGGAGAAATTACTGTTTGTGCATTTACAATATTCATTGATTTTTGCCATTGAAAAACATGTTATTCATATACCAGAAATGTTTGAAGCTACTGACTGAATGAAAGGAGCTGGCACCTCACTCTCTTTGAATCTTCTTTATCATGCTAAGAGGAGCGGGAAAAAGCAAAAAATTTCAGAATTGCACCTTGCAATGCGGAGAAATTACTGTTTGTGCATTTACAATATTCATTGATTTTTGCCATTGAAAAACGTCCAGAAATGATTGAAGGTACTGACTGAATGAAAGGAGCTGGCATCTCACTCTCTTTGAATCTTCTTTATCATGCTAAGAGGAGCAGGAAAAAGCAAAAAATTTCAGAATTGCACCTTGCAATGCGGAGAAATTACTGTTTGTGCATTTACAATATTCATTGATTTTTGCCATTGAAAAACGTCCAGAAATGATTGAAGCTACTGACTGAATGAAAGGAGCTGGCATCTCACTCTCTTTGAATCTTCTTTATCATGCTAAGAGGAGCAGGAAAAAGCAAAACATTTCAGAATTGCACCTTGCAATGCGGAGAAATTACTGTTTGTGCATTTACAATATTCATTGATTTTTGCCATTGAAAAACGTCCAGAAATGATTGAAGCTACTGACTGAATGAAAGGAGCTGGCATCTCACTCTCTTTGAATCTTGTTTATCATGCTAAGAGGAGCAGGAAAAAGCAAAAAATTTCAGAATTGCACCTTGCAATGCGGAGAAATTACTGTTTGTGCATTTACAATATTCATTGATTTTTGCCATTGAAAAACGTCCAGAAATGATTGAAGCTACTGACTGAATGAAAGTAGCTGGCATCTCACTCTCTTTGAATCTTCTTTATCATGCTAAGAGGAGCAGGAAAAAGCAAAAAATTTCAGAATTGCACCTTGCAATGCGGAGAAATTACTGTTTGTGCATTTACAATATTCATTGATTTTTGCCATTGAAAAACATCATATTATTCATATACCAGAAATGTTTGAAGCTACTGACTGAATGAAAGGAGCTGGCATCTCACTCTCTTTGAATCTTCTTTATCATGCTAAGAGGAGCAGGAAAAAGCAAAAAATTTCAGAATTGCACCTTGCAATGCGGAGAAATTACTGTTTGTGCATTTACAATATTCATTGATTTTTGCCATTGAAAAACGTCCAGAAATGATTGAAGCTACTGACTGAATGAAAGGAGCTGGCATCTCACTCTCTTTGAATCTTCTTTATCATGCTAAGAGGAGCAGGAAAAAGCAAAAAATTTCAGAATTGCACCTTGCAATGCGGAGAAATTACTGTTTGTGCATTTACAATATTCATTGATTTTTGCCATTGAAAAACATCATGTTATTCATATACCAGAAATGATTGAAGCTACTGACTGAATGAAAGGAGCTGGCATCTCACTCTCTTTGAATCTTCTTTATCATGCTAAGAGGAGCAGGAAAAAGTAAAAAATTTCAGAATTGCACCTTGCAATGCGGAGAAATTACTGTTTGTGCATTTATAATATTCAATGATTTTTGCCATTGAAAAACGTCCAGAAATGATTGAAGCTACTGACTGAACGAAAGGAGCTGGCATCTCACTCTCTTTGAATCTTCTTTATCATGCTAAGAGGAGCAGGAAAAAGCAAAAAATTTCAGAATTGCACCTTGCAATGCGGAGAAATTACTGTTTGTGCATTTACAATATTCATTGATTTTTGCCATTGAAAAACGTCCAGAAATGATTGAAGCTACTGACTGAATGAAAGGAGCTGGCATCTCACTCTCTTTGAATCTTCTTTATCATGCTAAGAGGAGCAGGAAAAAGCAAAAAATTTCAGAATTGCACCTTGCAATGCGGAGAAATTACTGTTTGTGCATTTACAATATTCATTGATTTTTGCCATTGAAAAACATCATGTTATTCATATACCAGAAATGTTTGAAGCTACTGACTGAATGAAAGGAGCTGACATCTCACGCTCTTTGAATCTTCTTTATCATGCTAAGAGGAGCAGGAAAAAGCAAAAAATTTCAGAATTGCACCTTGCAATGCGGAGAAATTACTGTTTGTGCATTTACAATATTCATTGATTTTTGCCATTGAAAAACGTCCAGAATTGATTGAAGCTACTGACTGAATGAAAGGAGCTGGCATCTCACTCTCTTTGAATCTTCTTTATCATGCTAAGAGGAGCAGGAAAAAGCAAAAAATTTCAGAATTGCACCTTGCAATGCGGAGAAATTACTGTTTGTGCATTTACAATATTCATTGATTTTTGCCATTGAAAAACATCATGTTATTCATATACCAGAAATGTTTGAAGCTACTGACTGAATGAAAGGAGCTGGCATCTCACTCTCTTTGAATCTTCTTTATCATGCTAAGAGGAGCAGGAAAAAGCAAAAAATTTCAGAATTGCACCTTGCAATGCGGAGAAATTACTGTTTGTGCTTTTACAATATTCATTGATTTTTGCCATTGAAAAACATCATGTTATTCATATACCAGAAATGTTTGAAGCTACTGACTGAATGAAAGGAGCTGGCATCTCACTCTCTTTGAATCTTCTTTATCATGCTAAGAGGAGCAGGGAAAAGCAAAAAATTTCAGAATTGCACCTTGCAATGTTGAGAAATTACTGTTTGTGCATTTACAATATTCATTGATTTTTACCATTGAAAAACGTCCAGAAATGATTGAAGCTACTGACTGAATGAAAGTAGCTGGCATCTCACTCTCTTTGAATCTTCTTTATCATGCTAAGACGAGCAGGAAAAAGCAAAAAATTTCAGACTTGCACCTTGCAATGCGGAGAAATTACTGTTTGTGCATTTACAATATTCATTGATTTTTGCCATTGAAAAACATCATGTTATTCATATACCAGAAATGTTTGAAGCTACTGACTGAATGAAAGGAGCTGGCATCTCACTCTCTTTGAATCTTCTTTATCATGCTAAGAGGAGCAGGAAAAAGCAAAAAATTTCAGAATTGCACCTTGCAATGCGGAGAAATTACTGTTTGTGCATTTACAATATTCATTGATTTTTGCCATTGAAAAACGTCCAGAAATGATTGAAGCTACTGACTGAATGAAAGGAGCTGGCATCTCACTCTCTTTGAATCTTCTTTATCATGCTAAGAGGAGCAGGAAAAAGCAAAAAATTTCAGAATTGCACCTTGCAATGCGGAGAAATTACTGTTTGTGCATTTACAATATTCATTGATTTTTGCCATTGAAAAACGTCCAGAAATTATTGAAGCTACTGACTGAATGAAAGGAGCTGGCATCTCACTCTCTTTGAATCTTCTTTATCATGCTAAGAGGAGCAGGAAAAAGCAAAAAATTTCAGAATTGCACCTTGCAATGCGGAGAAATTACTGTTTGTGCATTTACAATATTCATTGATTTTTGCCATTGAAAAACATGTTATTCATATACCAGAAATGTTTGAAGCTACTGACTGAATGAAAGGAGCTGGCACCTCACTCTTTGAATCTTCTTTATCATGCTAAGAGGAGCAGGAAAAAGCAAAAAATTTCAGAATTGCACCTTGCAATGTGGAGAAATTACTGTTTGTGCATTTACAATATTCATTGATTTTTACCATTGAAAAACGTCCAGAAATGATTGAAGCTACTGACTGAATGAAAGTAGCTGGCATCTCACTCTCTTTGAATCTTCTTTATCATGCTAAGACGAGCAGGAAAAAGCAAAAAATTTCAGACTTGCACCTTGCAATGCGGAGAAATTACTGTTTGTGCATTTACAATATTCATTGATTTTTGCCATTGAAAAACATCATGTTATTCATATACCAGAAATGTTTGAAGCTACTGACTGAATGAAAGGAGCTGGCATCTCACTCTCTTTGAATCTTCTTTATCATGCTAAGAGGAGCAGGAAAAAGCAAAAAATTTCAGAATTGCACCTTGCAATGCGGAGAAATTACTGTTTGTGCATTTACAATATTCATTGATTTTTGCCATTGAAAAACGTCCAGAAATGATTGAAGCTACTGACTGAATGAAAGGAGCTGGCATCTCACTCTCTTTGAATCTTCTTTATCATGCTAAGAGGAGCAGGAAAAAGCAAAAAATTTCAGAATTGCACCTTGCAATGCGGAGAAATTACTGTTTGTGCATTTACAATATTCATTGATTTTTGCCATTGAAAAACGTCCAGAAATGATTGAAGCTACTGACTGAATGAAAGGAGCTGGCATCTCACTCTCTTTGAATCTTCTTTATCATGCTAAGAGGAGCAGGAAAAAGCAAAAAATTTCAGAATTGCACCTTGCAATGCGGAGAAATTACTGTTTGTGCATTTACAATATTCATTGATTTTTGCCATTGAAAAACATGTTATTCATATACCAGAAATGTTTGAAGCTACTGACTGAATGAAAGGAGCTGGCACCTCACTCTCTTTGAATCTTCTTTATCATGCTAAGAGGAGCGGGAAAAAGCAAAAAATTTCAGAATTGCACCTTGCAATGCGGAGAAATTACTGTTTGTGCATTTACAATATTCATTGATTTTTGCCATTGAAAAACGTCCAGAAATGATTGAAGGTACTGACTGAATGAAAGGAGCTGGCATCTCACTCTCTTTGAATCTTCTTTATCATGCTAAGAGGAGCAGGAAAAAGCAAAAAATTTCAGAATTGCACCTTGCAATGCGGAGAAATTACTGTTTGTGCATTTACAAAATTCATTGATTTTTGCCATTGAAAAACGTCCAGAAATGATTGAAGCTACTGACTGAATGAAAGGAGCTGGCATCTCACTCTCTTTGAATCTTCTTTGTCATGCTAAGAGGAGCAGGAAAAAGCAAAAAATTTCAGAATTGCACCTTGCAATGCGGAGAAATTACAGTTTGTGCATTTACAATATTCATTGATTTTTGCCATTGAGAAACGTCCAGAAATGATTGAAGCTACTGACTGAATGAAAGGAGCTGGCATCTCACTCTGTTTGAATCTTTATCATGCTAAGAGGAGCAGGAAAAAGCAAAAAATTTCAGAATTGCACCTTGCAATGCGGAGAAATTACTGTTTGTGCATTTACAATATTCATTGATTTTTGCCATTGAAAAACATCATGTTATTCATATACCAGAAATGTTTGAAGCTACTGACTGAATGAAAGGAGCTGGCATCTCACTCTCTTTGAATCTTCTTTATCATGCTAAGAGGAGCAGGAAAAAGCAAAAAATTTCAGAATTGCACCTTGCAATGTGGAGAAATTACTGTTTGTGCATTTACAATATTCATTGATTTTTACCATTGAAAAACGTCCAGAAATGATTGAAGCTACTGACTGAATGAAAGTAGCTGGCATCTCACTCTCTTTGAATCTTCTTTATCATGCTAAGAGGAGCAGGAAAAAGCAAAAAATTTCAGACTTGCACCTTGCAATGCGGAGAAATTACTGTTTGTGCATTTACAATATTCATTGATTTTTGCCATTGAAAAACATCATGTTATTGATATACCAGAAATGTTTGAAGCTACTGACTGAATGAAAGGAGCTGGCATCTCACTCTCTTTGAATCTTCTTTATCATGCTAAGAGGAGCAGGAAAAAGCAAAAAATTTCAGAATTGCACCTTGCAATGCGGAGAAATTACTGTTTGTGCATTTACAATATTCATTGATTTTTTCCATTGAAAAACATCATGTTATTCATATACCAGAAATGTTTGAAGCTACTGACTGAATGAAAGGAGCTGGCATCTCAATCTCTTTGAATCTTCTTTATCATGCTAAGAGGAGCAGGAAAAAGCAAAAAACTTCAGAATTGCACCTTGCAATGTGGAGAAATTAGTGTTTGTGCATTTACAATATTCATTGATTTTTGCCATTGAAAAACGTCCAGAAATGATTGAAGCTACTGACTGAATGAAAGGAGCTGGCATCTCACTCTCTTTGAATCTTCTTTATCATGCTAAGAGGAGCAGGAAAAAGCAAAAAATTTCAGAATTGCACCTTGCAATGCGGAGAAATTACTGTTTGTGCATTTACAATATTCATTGATTTTTGCCATTGAAAAACGTCCAGAAATTATTGAAGCTACTGACTGAATGAAAGGAGCTGGCATCTCACTCTCTTTGAATCTTCTTTATCATGCTAAGAGGAGCAGGAAAAAGCAAAAAATTTCAGAATTGCACCTTGCAATGCGGAGAAATTACTGTTTGTGCATTTACAATATTCATTGATTTTTGCCATTGAAAAACATGTTATTCATATACCAGAAATGTTTGAAGCTACTGACTGAATGAAAGGAGCTGGCACCTCACTCTTTGAATCTTCTTTATCATGCTAAGAGGAGCAGGAAAAAGCAAAAAATTTCAGAATTGCACCTTGCAATGTGGAGAAATTACTGTTTGTGCATTTACAATATTCATTGATTTTTACCATTGAAAAACGTCCAGAAATGATTGAAGCTACTGACTGAATGAAAGTAGCTGGCATCTCACTCTCTTTGAATCTTCTTTATCATGCTAAGACGAGCAGGAAAAAGCAAAAAATTTCAGACTTGCACCTTGCAATGCGGAGAAATTACTGTTTGTGCATTTACAATATTCATTGATTTTTGCCATTGAAAAACATCATGTTATTCATATACCAGAAATGTTTGAAGCTACTGACTGAATGAAAGGAGCTGGCATCTCACTCTCTTTGAATCTTCTTTATCATGCTAAGAGGAGCAGGAAAAAGCAAAAAATTTCAGAATTGCACCTTGCAATGCGGAGAAATTACTGTTTGTGCATTTACAATATTCATTGATTTTTGCCATTGAAAAACGTCCAGAAATGATTGAAGCTACTGACTGAATGAAAGGAGCTGGCATCTCACTCTCTTTGAATCTTCTTTATCATGCTAAGAGGAGCAGGAAAAAGCAAAAAATTTCAGAATTGCACCTTGCAATGCGGAGAAATTACTGTTTGTGCATTTACAATATTCATTGATTTTTGCCATTGAAAAACGTCCAGAAATGATTGAAGCTACTGACTGAATGAAAGGAGCTGGCATCTCACTCTCTTTGAATCTTCTTTATCATGCTAAGAGGAGCAGGAAAAAGCAAAAAATTTCAGAATTGCACCTTGCAATGCGGAGAAATTACTGTTTGTGCATTTACAATATTCATTGATTTTTGCCATTGAAAAACATGTTATTCATATACCAGAAATGTTTGAAGCTACTGACTGAATGAAAGGAGCTGGCACCTCACTCTCTTTGAATCTTCTTTATCATGCTAAGAGGAGCGGGAAAAAGCAAAAAATTTCAGAATTGCACCTTGCAATGCGGAGAAATTACTGTTTGTGCATTTACAATATTCATTGATTTTTGCCATTGAAAAACGTCCAGAAATGATTGAAGGTACTGACTGAATGAAAGGAGCTGGCATCTCACTCTCTTTGAATCTTCTTTATCATGCTAAGAGGAGCAGGAAAAAGCAAAAAATTTCAGAATTGCACCTTGCAATGCGGAGAAATTACTGTTTGTGCATTTACAAAATTCATTGATTTTTGCCATTGAAAAACGTCCAGAAATGATTGAAGCTACTGACTGAATGAAAGGAGCTGGCATCTCACTCTCTTTGAATCTTCTTTATCATGCTAAGAGGAGCAGGAAAAAGCAAAAAATTTCAGAATTGCACCTTGCAATGCGGAGAAATTACAGTTTGTGCATTTACAATATTCATTGATTTTTGCCATTGAGAAACGTCCAGAAATGATTGAAGCTACTGACTGAATGAAAGGAGCTGGCATCTCACTCTCTTTGAATCTTTATCATGCTAAGAGGAGCAGGAAAAAGCAAAAAATTTCAGAATTGCACCTTGCAATGCGGAGAAATTACTGTTTGTGCATTTACAATATTCATTGATTTTTGCCATTGAAAAACATCATGTTATTCATATACCAGAAATGTTTGAAGCTACTGACTGAATGAAAGGAGCTGGCATCTCACTCTCTTTGAATCTTCTTTATCATGCTAAGAGGAGCAGGAAAAAGCAAAAAATTTCAGAATTGCACCTTGCAATGTGGAGAAATTACTGTTTGTGCATTTACAATATTCATTGATTTTTACCATTGAAAAACGTCCAGAAATGATTGAAGCTACTGACTGAATGAAAGTAGCTGGCATCTCACTCTCTTTGAATCTTCTTTATCATGCTAAGAGGAGCAGGAAAAAGCAAAAAATTTCAGACTTGCACCTTGCAATGCGGAGAAATTACTGTTTGTGCATTTACAATATTCATTGATTTTTGCCATTGAAAAACATCATGTTATTGATATACCAGAAATGTTTGAAGCTACTGACTGAATGAAAGGAGCTGGCATCTCACTCTCTTTGAATCTTCTTTATCATGCTAAGAGGAGCAGGAAAAAGCAAAAAATTTCAGAATTGCACCTTGCAATGCGGAGAAATTACTGTTTGTGCATTTACAATATTCATTGATTTTTTCCATTGAAAAACATCATGTTATTCATATACCAGAAATGTTTGAAGCTACTGACTGAATGAAAGGAGCTGGCATCTCAATCTCTTTGAATCTTCTTTATCATGCTAAGAGGAGCAGGAAAAAGCAAAAAACTTCAGAATTGCACCTTGCAATGTGGAGAAATTACTGTTTGTGCATTTACAATATTCATTGATTTTTACCATTGAAAAACGTCCAGAAATGATTGAAGCTACTGACTGAATGAAAGTAGCTGGCATCTGACTCTCTTTGAATCTTCTTTACCATGCTAAGAGGAGCAGGAAAAAGCAAAAAATTTCAGACTTGCACCTTGCAATGCGGAGAAATTACTGTTTGTGCATTTACAATATTCATTGATTTTTGCCATTGAAAAACATCATGTTATTCATATACCAGAAATGTTTGAAGCTACTGACTGAATGAAAGGAGCTGGCATCTCACTCTCTTTGAATCTTCTTTATCATGCTAAGAGGAGCAGGAAAAAGCAAAAAATTTCAGAATTGCACCTTGCAATGCGGAGAAATTACTGTTTGTGCATTTACAATATTCATTGATTTTTGCCATTGAAAAACATCATGTTATTCATATACCAGAAATGTTTGAAGCTACTGACTGAATGAAAGGAGCTGACATCTCACTCTCTTTGAATCTTCTTTATCATGCTAAGAGGAGCAGGAAAAAGCAAAAAATTTCAGAATTGCACCTTGCAATGCGGAGAAATTACTGTTTGTGCATTTACAATATTCATTGATTTTTGCCATTGAAAAACGTCCAGAAATGATTGAAGCTACTGACTGAATGAAAGGAGCTGGCATCTCACTCTCTTTGAATCATGCTAAGAGGAGCAGGAAAAAGCAAAAAATTTCAGAATTGCACCTTGCAATGCGGAGAAATTACTGTTTGTGCATTTACAATATTCATTGATTTTTGCCATTGAAAAACATCATGTTATTCATATACCAGAAATGTTTGAAGCTACTGACTGAATGAAAGGAGCTGGCATCTCACTCTCTTTGAATCTTCTTTATCATGCTAAGAGGAGCAGGAAAAAGCAAAAAATTTTAGAATTGCACCTTGCAATGTGGAGAAATTACTGTTTGTGCATTTACAATATTCATTGATTTTTACCATTGAAAAACGTCCAGAAATGATTGAAGCTACTGACTGAATGAAAGTAGCTGGCATCTCACTCTCTTTGAATCTTCTTTATCATGCTAAGAGGAGCAGGAAAAAGCAAAAAATTTCAGACTTGCACCTTGCAATGCGGAGAAATTACTGTTTGTGCATTTACAATATTCATTGATTTTTGCCATTGAAAAACAACATGTTATTCATATACCAGAAATGTTTGAAGCTACTGACTGAATGAAAGGAGCTGGCATCTCACTCTCTTTGAATCTTCTTTATCATGCTAAGAGGAGCAGGAAAAAGCAAAAAATTTCAGAATTGCACCTTGCAATGCGGAGAAATTACTGTTTGTGCATTTACAATATTCATTGATTTTTGCCATTGAAAAACGTCCAGAAATGATTGAAGCTACTGACTGAATGAAAGGAGCTGGCATCTCACTCTCTTTGAATCTTCTTTATCATGCTAAGAGGAGCAGGAAAAAGCAAAAAATTTCAGAATTGCACCTTGCAATGCGGAGAAATTACTGTTTGTGCATTTACAATATTCATTGATTTTTGCCATTGAAAAACGTCCAGAAATGATTGAAGCTACTGACTGAATGAAAGGAGCTGGCATCTCACTCTCTTTGAATCTTCTTTATCATGCTAAGAGGAGCAGGAAAAAGCAAAAAATTTCAGAATTGCACCTTGCAATGCGGAGAAATTACTGTTTGTGCATTTACAATATTCATTGATTTTTGCCATTGAAAAACATGTTATTCATATACCAGAAATGTTTGAAGCTACTGACTGAATGAAAGGAGCTGGCACCTCAATCTCTTTGAATCTTCTTTATCATGCTAAGAGGAGCGGGAAAAAGCAAAAAATTTCAGAATTGCACCTTGCAATGCGGAGAAATTACTGTTTGTGCATTTACAATATTCATTGATTTTTGCCATTGAAAAACGTCCAGAAATGATTGAAGGTACTGACTGAATGAAAGGAGCTGGCATCTCACTCTCTTTGAATCTTCTTTATCATGCTAAGAGGAGCAGGAAAAAGCAAAAAATTTCAGAATTGCACCTTGCAATGCGGAGAAATTACTGTTTGTGCATTTACAATATTCATTGATTTTTGCCATTGAAAAACGTCCAGAAATGATTGAAGCTACTGACTGAATGAAAGGAGCTGGCATCTCACTCTCTTTGAATCTTCTTTATCATGCTAAGAGGAGCAGGAAAAAGCAAAAAATTTCAGAATTGCACCTTGCAATGCGGAGAAATTACTGTTTGTGCATTTACAATATTCATTGATTTTTGCCATTGAAAAACATCCAGAAATGATTGAAGCTACTGACTGAATGAAAGTAGCTGGCATCTCACTCTCTTTGAATCTTCTTTATCATGCTAAGAGGAGCAGGAAAAAGCAAAAAATTTCAGACTTGCACCTTGCAATGCGGAGAAATTACTGTTTGTGCATTTACAATATTCATTGATTTTTGCCATTGAAAAACATCATGTTATTCATATACCAGAAATGTTTGAAGCTACTGACTGAATGAAAGGAGCTGGCATCTCACTCTCTTTGAATCTTCTTTATCATGCTAAGAGGAGCAGGAAAAAGCAAAAAATTTCAGAATTGCACCTTGCAATGCGGAGAAATTACTGTTTGTGCATTTACAATATTCATTGATTTTTTCCATTGAAAAACATCATGTTATTCATATACCAGAAATGTTTGAAGCTACTGACTGAATGAAAGGAGCTGGCATCTCAATCTCTTTGAATCTTCTTTATCATGCTAAGAGGAGCAGGAAAAAGCAAAAAACTTCAGAATTTCACCTTGCAATGTGGAGAAATTACTGTTTGTGCATTTACAATATTCATTGATTTTTACCATTGAAAAACGTCCAGAAATGATTGAAGCTACTGACTGAATGAAAGTAGCTGGCATCTCACTCTCTTTGAATCTTCTTTATCATGCTAAGAGGAGCAGGAAAAAGCAAAAAATTTCAGACTTGCACCTTGCAATGCGGAGAAATTACTGTTTGTGCATTTACAATATTCATTGATTTTTGCCATTGAAAAACATCATGTTATTCATATACCAGAAATGTTTGAAGCTACTGACTGAATGAAAGGAGCTGGCATCTCACTCTCTTTGAATCTTCTTTATCATGCTAAGAGGAGCAGGAAAAAGCAAAAAATTTCAGAATTGCACCTTGCAATGCGGAGAAATTACTGTTTGTGCATTTACAATATTCATTGATTTTTGCCATTGAAAAACATCATGTTATTCATATACCAGAAATGTTTGAAGCTACTGACTGAATGAAAGGAGCTGACATCTCACTCTCTTTGAATCTTCTTTATCATGCTAAGAGGAGCAGGAAAAAGCAAAAAATTTCAGAATTGCACCTTGCAATGCGGAGAAATTACTGTTTGTGCATTTACAATATTCATTGATTTTTGCCATTGAAAAACGTCCAGAAATGATTGAAGCTACTGACTGAATGAAAGGAGCTGGCATCTCACTCTCTTTGAATCATGCTAAGAGGAGCAGGAAAAAGCAAAAAATTTCAGAATTGCACCTTGCAATGCGGAGAAATTACTGTTTGTGCATTTACAATATTCATTGATTTTTGCCATTGAAAAACATCATGTTATTCATATACCAGAAATGTTTGAAGCTACTGACTGAATGAAAGGAGCTGGCATCTCACTCTCTTTGAATCTTCTTTATCATGCTAAGAGGAGCAGGAAAAAGCAAAAAATTTTAGAATTGCACCTTGCAATGTGGAGAAATTACTGTTTGTGCATTTACAATATTCATTGATTTTTACCATTGAAAAACGTCCAGAAATGATTGAAGCTACTGACTGAATGAAAGTAGCTGGCATCTCACTCTCTTTGAATCTTCTTTATCATGCTAAGAGGAGCAGGAAAAAGCAAAAAATTTCAGACTTGCACCTTGCAATGCGGAGAAATTACTGTTTGTGCATTTACAATATTCATTGATTTTTGCCATTGAAAAACAACATGTTATTCATATACCAGAAATGTTTGAAGCTACTGACTGAATGAAAGGAGCTGGCATCTCACTCTCTTTGAATCTTCTTTATCATGCTAAGAGGAGCAGGAAAAAGCAAAAAATTTCAGAATTGCACCTTGCAATGCGGAGAAATTACTGTTTGTGCATTTACAATATTCATTGATTTTTGCCATTGAAAAACGTCCAGAAATGATTGAAGCTACTGACTGAATGAAAGGAGCTGGCATCTCACTCTCTTTGAATCTTCTTTATCATGCTAAGAGGAGCAGGAAAAAGCAAAAAATTTCAGAATTGCACCTTGCAATGCGGAGAAATTACTGTTTGTGCATTTACAATATTCATTGATTTTTGCCATTGAAAAACGTCCAGAAATGATTGAAGCTACTGACTGAATGAAAGGAGCTGGCATCTCACTCTCTTTGAATCTTCTTGATCATGCTAAGAGGAGCAGGAAAAAGCAAAAAATTTCAGAATTGCACCTTGCAATGCGGAGAAATTACTGTTTGTGCATTTACAATATTCATTGATTTTTGCCATTGAAAAACATGTTATTCATATACCAGAAATGTTTGAAGCTACTGACTGAATGAAAGGAGCTGGCACCTCAATCTCTTTGAATCTTCTTTATCATGCTAAGAGGAGCGGGAAAAAGCAAAAAATTTCAGAATTGCACCTTGCAATGCGGAGAAATTACTGTTTGTGCATTTACAATATTCATTGATTTTTGCCATTGAAAAACGTCCAGAAATGATTGAAGGTACTGACTGAATGAAAGGAGCTGGCATCTCACTCTCTTTGAATCTTCTTTATCATGCTAAGAGGAGCAGGAAAAAGCAAAAAATTTCAGAATTGCACCTTGCAATGCGGAGAAATTACTGTTTGTGCATTTACAATATTCATTGATTTTTGCCATTGAAAAACATCCAGAAATGATTGAAGCTACTGACTGAATGAAAGTAGCTGGCATCTCACTCTCTTTGAATCTTCTTTATCATGCTAAGAGGAGCAGGAAAAAGCAAAAAATTTCAGACTTGCACCTTGCAATGCGGAGAAATTACTGTTTGTGCATTTACAATATTCATTGATTTTTGCCATTGAAAAACATCATGTTATTTATATACCAGAAATGTTTGAAGCTACTGACTGAATGAAAGGAGCTGGCATCTCACTCTCTTTGAATCTTCTTTATCATGCTAAGAGGAGCAGGAAAAAGCAAAAAATTTCAGAATTGCACCTTGCAATGCGGAGAAATTACTGTTTGTGCATTTACAATATTCATTGATTTTTGCCATTGAAAAACATAATGTTATTCATATACCAGAAATGTTTGAAGCTACTGACTGAATGAAAGGAGCTGGCATCTCAATCTCTTTGAATCTTCTTTATCATGCTAAGAGGAGCATGAAAAAGCAAAAAATTTCAGAATTGCACCTTGCAATGTGGAGAAATTACTGTTTGTGCATTTACAATATTCATTGATTTTTACCATTGAAAAACGTCCAGAAATGATTGAAGCTACTGACTGAATGAAAGTAGCTGGCATCTCACTCTCTTTGAATCTTCTTTATCATGCTAAGAGGAGCAGGAAAAAGCAAAAAATTTCAGATTTGCACCTTGCAATGCGGAGAAATTACTGTTTGTGCATTTACAATATTCATTGATTTTTGCCATTGAAAAACATCATGTTATTCATATACCAGAAATGTTTGAAGCTACTGACTGAATGAAAGGAGCTGGCATCTCACTCTCTTTGAATCTTCTTTATCATGCTAAGAGGAGCAGAAAAAAGCAAAAAATTTCAGACTTGCACCTTGCAATGCGGAGAAATTACTGTTTGTGCATTTACAATATTCATTGATTTTTGCCATTGAAAAACATCATGTTATTCATATACCAGAAATGTTTGAAGCTACTGACTGAATGAAAGGAGCTGGCATCTCACTCTCTTTGAATCTTCTTTATCATGCTAAGAGGAGCAGGAAAAAGCAAAAAATTTCAGAATTGCACCTTGCAATGCGGAGAAATTACTGTTTGTGCATTTACAATATTCATTGATTTTTGCCATTGAAAAACGTCCAGAAATGATTGAAGGTACTGACTGAATGAAAGGAGCTGGCATCTCACTCTCTTTGAATCTTCTTTAACATGCTAAGAGGAGCAGGAAAAAGCAAAAAATTTCAGAATTGCAACTTGCAATGCGGAGAAATTACTGTTTGTGCATTTACAATATTCATTGATTTTTGCCATTGAAAAACATCATGTTATTCATATACCAGAAATGTTTGAAGCTACTGACTGAATGAAAGGAGCTGGCATCTCACTCTCTTTGAATCTTCTTTATCATGCTAAGAGGAGCAGGAAAAAGCAAAAAATTTCAGAATTGCACCTTGCAATGCGGAGAAATTACTGTTTGTGCATTTACAATATTCATTGATTTTTGCCATTGAAAAACATCATGTTATTCATATACCAGAAATGTTTGAAGCTACTGACTGAATGAAAGGAGCTGACATCTCACTCTCTTTGAATCTTCTTTATCATGCTAAGAGGAGCAGGAAAAAGCAAAAAATTTCAGAATTGCACCTTGCAATGCGGAGAAATTACTGTTTGTGCATTTACAATATTTATTGATTTTTGCCATTGAAAAACGTCCAGAAATGATTGAAGCTACTGACTGAATGAAAGGAGCTGGCATCTCACTCTCTTTGAATCATGCTAAGAGGAGCAGGAAAAAGCAAAAAATTTCAGAATTGCACCTTGCAATGCGGAGAAATTACTGTTTGTGCATTTACAATATTCATTGATTTTTGCCATTGAAAAACATCATGTTATTCATATACCAGAAATGTTTGAAGCTACTGACTGAATGAAAGGAGCTGGCATCTCACTCTCTTTGAATCTTCTTTATCATGCTAAGAGGAGCGGGAAAAAGCAAAAAATTTCAGAATTGCACCTTGCAATGCGGAGAAATTACTGTTTGTGCATTTACAATATTCATTGATTTTTGCCATTGAAAAACGTCCAGAAATGATTGAAGGTACTGACTGAATGAAAGGAGCTGGCATCTCACTCTCTTTGAATCTTCTTTATCATGCTAAGAGGAGCAGGAAAAAGCAAAAAATTTCAGAATTGCACCTTGCAATGCGGAGAAATTACTGTTTGTGCATTTACAATATTCATTGATTTTTGCCATTGAAAAACATCCAGAAATGATTGAAGCTACTGACTGAATGAAAGTAGCTGGCATCTCACTCTCTTTGAATCTTCTTTATCATGCTAAGAGGAGCAGGAAAAAGCAAAAAATTTCAGACTTGCACCTTGCAATGCGGAGAAATTACTGTTTGTGCATTTACAATATTCATTGATTTTTGCCATTGAAAAACATCATGTTATTTATATACCAGAAATGTTTGAAGCTACTGACTGAATGAAAGGAGCTGGCATCTCACTCTCTTTGAATCTTCTTTATCATGCTAAGAGGAGCAGGAAAAAGCAAAAAATTTCAGAATTGCACCTTGCAATGCGGAGAAATTACTGTTTGTGCATTTACAATATTCATTGATTTTTGCCATTGAAAAACATAATGTTATTCATATACCAGAAATGTTTGAAGCTACTGACTGAATGAAAGGAGCTGGCATCTCAATCTCTTTGAATCTTCTTTATCATGCTAAGAGGAGCATGAAAAAGCAAAAAATTTCAGAATTGCACCTTGCAATGTGGAGAAATTACTGTTTGTGCATTTACAATATTCATTGATTTTTACCATTGAAAAACGTCCAGAAATGATTGAAGCTACTGACTGAATGAAAGTAGCTGGCATCTCACTCTCTTTGAATCTTCTTTATCATGCTAAGAGGAGCAGGAAAAAGCAAAAAATTTCAGATTTGCACCTTGCAATGCGGAGAAATTACTGTTTGTGCATTTACAATATTCATTGATTTTTGCCATTGAAAAACATCATGTTATTCATATACCAGAAATGTTTGAAGCTACTGACTGAATGAAAGGAGCTGGCATCTCACTCTCTTTGAATCTTCTTTATCATGCTAAGAGGAGCAGAAAAAAGCAAAAAATTTCAGACTTGCACCTTGCAATGCGGAGAAATTACTGTTTGTGCATTTACAATATTCATTGATTTTTGCCATTGAAAAACATCATGTTATTCATATACCAGAAATGTTTGAAGCTACTGACTGAATGAAAGGAGCTGGCATCTCACTCTCTTTGAATCTTCTTTATCATGCTAAGAGGAGCAGGAAAAAGCAAAAAATTTCAGAATTGCACCTTGCAATGCGGAGAAATTACTGTTTGTGCATTTACAATATTCATTGATTTTTGCCATTGAAAAACGTCCAGAAATGATTGAAGGTACTGACTGAATGAAAGGAGCTGGCATCTCACTCTCTTTGAATCTTCTTTAACATGCTAAGAGGAGCAGGAAAAAGCAAAAAATTTCAGAATTGCAACTTGCAATGCGGAGAAATTACTGTTTGTGCATTTACAATATTCATTGATTTTTGCCATTGAAAAACGTCCAGAAATGATTGAAGCTACTGACTGAATGAAAGGAGCTGGCATCTCACTCTCTTTGAATCTTCTTTATCATGCTAAGTGGAGCAGGAAAAAGCAAAAAATTTCAGAATTGCACCTTGCAATGCGGAGAAATTACAGTTTGTGCATTTACAATATTCATTGATTTTTGCCATTGAAAAACGTCCAGAAATGATTGAAGCTACTGACTGAATGAAAGGAGCTGGCATCTCACTCTCTTTGAATCTTCTTTATCATGCTAAGAGGAGCAGGAAAAAGCAAAAAATTTCAGAATTGCACCTTGCAATGCGGAGAAATTACTGTTTGTGCATTTACAATATTCGTTGATTTTTGCCATTGAAAAACGTCCAGAAATGATTGAAGCTACTGACTGAATGAAAGGAGCTGGCATCTCACTCTCTTTGAATCTTCTTTATCATGCTAAGAGGAGCAGGAAAAAGCAAAAAATTTCAGAATTGCACCTTGCAATGCGGAGAAATTACAGTTTGTGCATTTACAATATTCATTGATTTTTGCCATTGAAAAACGTCCAGAAATGATTGAAGCTACTGACTGAATGAAAGGAGCTGGCATCTCACTCTCTTTGAATCTTCTTTATCATGCTAAGAGGAGCAGGAAAAAGCAAAAAATTTCAGAATTGCACCTTGCAATGCGGAGAATTTACTGTTTGTGCATTTACAATATTCATTGATTTTTGCCATTGAAAAACATGTTATTCATATACCAGAAATGTTTGAAGCTCCTGACTGAATGAAAGGAGCTGGCACCTCACTCTCTTTGAATCTTCTTTATCATGCTAAGAGGAGCAGGAAAAAGCAAAAAATTTCAGAATTGCACCTTGCAATGCGGAGAAATTACTGTTTGTGCATTTACAATATTCATTGATTTTTGCCATTGAAAAACGTCCAGAAATGATTGAAGCTACTGACTGAATGAAAGGAGCTGGCATCTCACTCTCTTTGAATCTTCTTTATCATGCTAAGAGGAGCAGGAAAAAGCAAAAAATTTCAGAATTGCACCTTGCAATGCGGAGAAATTACTGTTTGTGCATTTACAATATTCATTGATTTTTGCCATTGAAAAATGTCCAGAAATGATTGAAGCTACTGACTGAATGAAAGGAGCTGGCATCTCACTCTCTTTGAATCTTCTTTATCATGCTAAGAGGAGCAGGAAAAAGCAAAAAATTTCAGAATTGCGCCTTGCAATGCGGAGAAATTACTGTTTGTGCATTTACAAAATTCATTGATTTTTGCCATTGAAAAACATTATGTTATTCATATACCAGAAATGATTGAAGCTACTGACTGAAGGAAAGGAGCTGGCATCTCACTGTCTTTGAATCTTCTTTATCATGCTAAGAGGAGCAGGAAAAAGCAAAAAATTTCAGAATTGCACCTTGCAATGCGGAGAAATTACTGTTTGTGCATTTACAATATTCATTGATTTTTGCCATTGAAAAACATCATGTTATTCATATACCAGAAATGTTTGAAGCTACTGACTGAATGAAAGGAGCTGGCATCTCACTCTCTTTGAATCTTCTTTATCATGCTAAGAGGAGCAGAAAAAAGCAAAAAATTTCAGACTTGCACCTTGCAATGCGGAGAAATTACTGTTTGTGCATTTACAATATTCATTGATTTTTGCCATTGAAAAACATCATGTTATTCATATACCAGAAATGTTTGAAGCTACTGACTGAATGAAAGGAGCTGGCATCTCACTCTCTTTGAATCTTCTTTATCATGCTAAGAGGAGCAGGAAAAAGCAAAAAATTTCAGAATTGCACCTTGCAATGCGGAGAAATTACTGTTTGTGCATTTACAATATTCATTGATTTTTGCCATTGAAAAACGTCCAGAAATGATTTAAGGTACTGACTGAATGAAAGGAGCTGGCATCTCACTCTCTTTGAATCTTCTTTATCATGCTAAGAGGAGCAGGAAAAAGCAAAAAATTTCAGAATTGCAACTTGCAATGCGGAGAAATTACTGTTTGTGCATTTACAATATTCATTGATTTTTGCCATTGAAAAACGTCCAGAAATGATTGAAGCTACTGACTGAATGAAAGGAGCTGGCATCTCACTCTCTTTGAATCTTCTTTATCATGCTAAGTGGAGCAGGAAAAAGCAAAAAATTTCAGAATTGCACCTTGCAATGTGGAGAAATTACAGTTTGTGCATTTACAATATTCATTGATTTTTGCCATTGAAAAACGTCCAGAAATGATTGAAGCTACTGACTGAATGAAAGGAGCTGGCATCTCACTCTCTTTGAATCTTCTTTATCATGCTAAGAGGAGCAGGAAAAAGCAAAAAATTTCAGAATTGCACCTTGCAATGCGGAGAAATTACTGTTTGTGCATTTACAATATTCGTTGATTTTTGCCATTGAAAAACGTCCAGAAATGATTGAAGCTACTGACTGAATGAAAGGAGCTGGCATCTCACTCTCTTTGAATCTTCTTTATCATGCTAAGAGGAGCAGGAAAAAGCAAAAAATTTCAGAATTGCACCTTGCAATGCGGAGAAATTACAGTTTGTGCATTTACAATATTCATTGATTTTTGCCATTGAAAAACGTCCAGAAATGATTGAAGCTACTGACTGAATGAAAGGAGCTGGCATCTCACTCTCTTTGAATCTTCTTTATCATGCTAAGAGGAGCAGGAAAAAGCAAAAAATTTCAGAATTGCACCTTGCAATGCGGAGAATTTACTGTTTGTGCATTTACAATATTCATTGATTTTTGCCATTGAAAAACATGTTATTCATATACCAGAAATGTTTGAAGCTCCTGACTGAATGAAAGGAGCTGGCACCTCACTCTCTTTGAATCTTCTTTATCATGCTAAGAGGAGCAGGAAAAAGCAAAAAATTTCAGAATTGCACCTTGCAATGCGGAGAAATTACTGTTTGTGCATTTACAATATTCATTGATTTTTGCCATTGAAAAACGTCCAGAAATTATTGAAGCTACTGACTGAATGAAAGGAGCTGGCATCTCACTCTCTTTGAATCTTCTTTATCATGCTAAGAGGAGCAGGAAAAAGCAAAAAATTTCAGAATTGCACCTTGCAATGCGGAGAAATTACAGTTTGTGCATTTACAATATTCATTGATTTTTGCCATTGAAAAACGTCCAGAAATGATTGAAGCTACTGACTGAATGAAAGGAGCTGGCATCTCACTCTCTTTTAATCTTCTTTATCATGCTAAGAGGAGCAGGAAAAAGCAAAAAATTTCAGAATTGCACCTTGCAATGCGGAGAAATTACTGTTTGTGCATTTACAATATTCGTTGATTTTTGCCATTGAAAAACGTCCAGAAATGATTGAAGCTACTGACTGAATGAAAGGAGCTGGCATCTCACTCTCTTTGAATCTTCTTTATCATGCTAAGAGGAGCAGGAAAAAGCAAAAAATTTCAGAATTGCACCTTGCAATGCGGAGAAATTACTGTTTGTGCATTTACAATATTCATTGATTTTTGCCATTGAAAAACATCATGTTATTCATATACCAGAAATGTTTGAAGCTACTGACTGAATGAAAGGAGCTGGCATCTCACTCTCTTTGAATCTTCTTTATCATGCTAAGAGGAGCAGGAAAAAGCAAAAAATTTCAGAATTGCACCTTGCAATGCGGAGAAATTACTGTTTGTGCATTTACAATATTCATTGATTTTTGCCATTGAAAAACATAATGTTATTCATATACCAGAAATGTTTGAAGCTACTGACTGAATGAAAGGAGCTGGCATCTCAATCTCTTTGAATCTTCTTTATCATGCTAAGAGGAGCATGAAAAAGCAAAAAATTTCAGAATTGCACCTTGCAATGTGGAGAAATTACTGTTTGTGCATTTACAATATTCATTGATTTTTACCATTGAAAAACGTCCAGAAATGATTGAAGCTACTGACTGAATGAAAGTAGCTGGCATCTCACTCTCTTTGAATCTTCTTTATCATGCTAAGAGGAGCAGGAAAAAGCAAAAAATTTCAGACTTGCACCTTGCAATGCGGAGAAATTACTGTTTGTGCATTTACAATATTCATTGATTTTTGCCATTGAAAAACATCATGTTATTCATATACCAGAAATGTTTGAAGCTACTGACTGAATGAAAGGAGCTGGCATCTCACTCTCTTTGAATCTTCTTTATCATGCTAAGAGGAGCAGAAAAAAGCAAAAAATTTCAGACTTGCACCTTGCAATGCGGAGAAATTACTGTTTGTGCATTTACAATATTCATTGATTTTTGCCATTGAAAAACATCATGTTATTCATATACCAGAAATGTTTGAAGCTACTGACTGAATGAAAGGAGCTGGCATCTCACTCTCTTTGAATCTTCTTTATCATGCTAAGAGGAGCAGGAAAAAGCAAAAAATTTCAGAATTGCACCTTGCAATGCGGAGAAATTACTGTTTGTGCATTTACAATATTCATTGATTTTTGCCATTGAAAAACGTCCAGAAATGATTGAAGGTACTGACTGAATGAAAGGAGCTGGCATCTCACACTCTTTGAATCTTCTTTATCATGCTAAGAGGAGCAGGAAAAAGCAAAAAATTTCAGAATTGCAACTTGCAATGCGGAGAAATTACTGTTTGTGCATTTACAATATTCATTGATTTTTGCCATTGAAAAACGTCCAGAAATGATTGAAGCTACTGACTGAATGAAAGGAGCTGGCATCTCACTCTCTTTGAATCTTCTTTATCATGCTAAGTGGAGCAGGAGAAAGCAAAAAATTTCAGAATTGCACCTTGCAATGCGGAGAAATTACTGTTTGTGCATTTACAATATTCATTGATTTTTGCCATTGAAAAACGTCCAGAAATGATTGAAGCTACTGACTGAATGAAAGGAGCTGGCATCTCACTCTCTTTGAATCTTCTTTATCATGCTAAGAGGAGCAGGAAAAAGCAAAAAATTTCAGAATTGCACCTTGCAATGCGGAGAATTTACTCTTTGTGCATTTACAATATTCATTGATTTTTGCCATTGAAAAACATGTTATTCATATACCAGAAATGTTTGAAGCTCCTGACTGAATGAAAGGAGCTGGCACCTCACTCTCTTTGAATCTTCTTTATCATGCTAAGAGGAGCAGGAAAAAGCAAAAAATTTCAGAATTGCACCTTGCAATGCGGAGAAATTACTGTTTGTGCATTTACAATATTCATTGATTTTTGCCATTGAAAAACGTCCAGAAATGATTGAAGCTACTGACTGAATGAAAGGAGATGGCATCTCACTCTCTTTGAATCTTCTTTATCATGCTAAGAGGAGCAGGAAAAAGCAAAAAATTTCAGAATTGCACCTTGCAATGCGGAGAAATTACTGTTTGTGCATTTACAATATTCATTGATTTTTGCCATTGAAAAATGTCCAGAAATGATTGAAGCTACTGACTGAATGAAAGGAGCTGGCATCTCACTCTCTTTGAATCTTCTTTATCATGCTAAGAGGAGCAGGAAAAAGCAAAAAATTTCAGAATTGCGCCTTGCAATGCGGAGAAATTACTGTTTGTGCATTTACAAAATTCATTGATTTTTGCCATTGAAAAACATTATGTTATTCATATACCAGAAATGATTGAAGCTACTGACTGAAGGAAAGGAGCTGGCATCTCACTCTCTTTGAATCTTCTTTATCATTCTAAGAGGAGCAGGAAAAAGCAAAAAATTTCAGAATTGCACCTTGCAATGCGGAGAATTTACTGTTTGTGCATTTACAATATTCATTGATTTTTGCCATTGAAAAACGTCCAGAAATTATTGAAGCTACTGACTGAATGAAAGGAGCTGGCATCTCACTCTCTTTGAATCTTCTTTATCATGCTAAGAGGAGCAGGAAAAAGCAAAAAATTTCAGAATTGCACCTTGCAATGCGGAGAAATTACAGTTTGTGCATTTACAATATTCATTGATTTTTGCCATTGAAAAACGTCCAGAAATGATTGAAGCTACTGACTGAATGAAAGGAGCTGGCATCTCACTCTCTTTTAATCTTCTTTATCATGCTAAGAGGAGCAGGAAAAAGCAAAAAATTTCAGAATTGCACCTTGCAATGCGGAGAAATTACTGTTTGTGCATTTACAATATTCGTTGATTTTTGCCATTGAAAAACGTCCAGAAATGATTGAAGCTACTGACTGAATGAAAGGAGCTGGCATCTCACTCTCTTTGAATCTTCTTTATCATGCTAAGAGGAGCAGGAAAAAGCAAAAAATTTCAGAATTGCACCTTGCAATGCGGAGAAATTACTGTTTGTGCATTTACAATATTCATTGATTTTTGCCATTGAAAAACATCATGTTATTCATATACCAGAAATGTTTGAAGCTACTGACTGAATGAAAGGAGCTGGCATCTCACTCTCTTTGAATCTTCTTTATCATGCTAAGAGGAGCAGGAAAAAGCAAAAAATTTCAGAATTGCACCTTGCAATGCGGAGAAATTACTGTTTGTGCATTTACAATATTCATTGATTTTTGCCATTGAAAAACATAATGTTATTCATATACCAGAAATGTTTGAAGCTACTGACTGAATGAAAGGAGCTGGCATCTCAATCTCTTTGAATCTTCTTTATCATGCTAAGAGGAGCATGAAAAAGCAAAAAATTTCAGAATTGCACCTTGCAATGTGGAGAAATTACTGTTTGTGCATTTACAATATTCATTGATTTTTACCATTGAAAAACGTCCAGAAATGATTGAAGCTACTGACTGAATGAAAGTAGCTGGCATCTCACTCTCTTTGAATCTTCTTTATCATGCTAAGAGGAGCAGGAAAAAGCAAAAAATTTCAGACTTGCACCTTGCAATGCGGAGAAATTACTGTTTGTGCATTTACAATATTCATTGATTTTTGCCATTGAAAAACATCATGTTATTCATATACCAGAAATGTTTGAAGCTACTGACTGAATGAAAGGAGCTGGCATCTCACTCTCTTTGAATCTTCTTTATCATGCTAAGAGGAGCAGAAAAAAGCAAAAAATTTCAGACTTGCACCTTGCAATGCGGAGAAATTACTGTTTGTGCATTTACAATATTCATTGATTTTTGCCATTGAAAAACATCATGTTATTCATATACCAGAAATGTTTGAAGCTACTGACTGAATGAAAGGAGCTGGCATCTCACTCTCTTTGAATCTTCTTTATCATGCTAAGAGGAGCAGGAAAAAGCAAAAAATTTCAGAATTGCACCTTGCAATGCGGAGAAATTACTGTTTGTGCATTTACAATATTCATTGATTTTTGCCATTGAAAAACGTCCAGAAATGATTGAAGGTACTGACTGAATGAAAGGAGCTGGCATCTCACTCTCTTTGAATCTTCTTTATCATGCTAAGAGGAGCAGGAAAAAGCAAAAAATTTCAGAATTGCAACTTGCAATGCGGAGAAATTACTGTTTGTGCATTTACAATATTCATTGATTTTTGCCATTGAAAAACGTCCAGAAATGATTGAAGCTACTGACTGAATGAAAGGAGCTGGCATCTCACTCTCTTTGAATCTTCTTTATCATGCTAAGTGGAGCAGGAGAAAGCAAAAAATTTCAGAATTGCACCTTGCAATGCGGAGAAATTACTGTTTGTGCATTTACAATATTCATTGATTTTTGCCATTGAAAAACGTCCAGAAATGATTGAAGCTACTGACTGAATGAAAGGAGCTGGCATCTCACTCTCTTTGAATCTTCTTTATCATGCTAAGAGGAGCAGGAAAAAGCAAAAAATTTCAGAATTGCACCTTGCAATGCGGAGAAATTACTGTTTGTGCATTTACAATATTCGTTGATTTTTGCCATTGAAAAACGTCCAGAAATGATTGAAGCTACTGACTGAATGAAAGGAGCTGGCATCTCACTCTCTTTGAATCTTCTTTATCATGCTAAGAGGAGCAGGAAAAAGCAAAAAATTTCAGAATTGCACCTTGCAATGCGGAGAAATTACAGTTTGTGCATTTACAATATTCATTGATTTTTGCCATTGAAAAACGTCCAGAAATGATTGAAGCTACTGACTGAATGAAAGGAGCTGGCATCTCACTCTCTTTGAATCTTCTTTATCATGCTAAGAGGAGCAGGAAAAAGCAAAAAAAATTCAGAATTGCAACTTGCAATGCGGAGAAATTACTGTTTGTGCATTTACAATATTCATTGATTTTTGCCATTGAAAAACGTCCAGAAATGATTGAAGCTACTGACTGAATGAAAGGAGCTGGCATCTCACTCTCTTTGAATCTTCTTTATCATGCTAAGTGGAGCAGGAGAAAGCAAAAAATTTCAGAATTGCACCTTGCAATGCGGAGAAATTACTGTTTGTGCATTTACAATATTCATTGATTTTTGCCATTGAAAAACGTCCAGAAATGATTGAAGCTACTGACTGAATGAAAGGAGCTGGCATCTCACTCTCTTTGAATCTTCTTTATCATGCTAAGAGGAGCAGGAAAAAGCAAAAAATTTCAGAATTGCACCTTGCAATGCGGAGAAATTACTGTTTGTGCATTTACAATATTCGTTGATTTTTGCCATTGAAAAACGTCCAGAAATGATTGAAGCTACTGACTGAATGAAAGGAGCTGGCATCTCACTCTCTTTGAATCTTCTTTATCATGCTAAGAGGAGCAGGAAAAAGCAAAAAATTTCAGAATTGCACCTTGCAATGCGGAGAATTTACTGTTTGTGCATTTACAATATTCATTGATTTTTGCCATTGAAAAACATGTTATTCATATACCAGAAATGTTTGAAGCTCCTGACTGAATGAAAGGAGCTGGCACCTCACTCTCTTTGAATCTTCTTTATCATGCTAAGAGGAGCAGGAAAAAGCAAAAAATTTCAGAATTGCACCTTGCAATGCGGAGAAATTACTGTTTGTGCATTTACAATATTCATTGATTTTTGCCATTGAAAAACGTCCAGAAATGATTGAAGCTACTGACTGAATGAAAGGAGCTGGCATCTCACTCTCTTTGAATCTTCTTTATCATGCTAAGAGGAGCAGGAAAAAGCAAAAAATTTCAGAATTGCACCTTGCAATGCGGAGAAATTACTGTTTGTGCATTTACAATATTCATTGATTTTTGCCATTGAAAAATGTCCAGAAATGATTGAAGCTACTGACTGAATGAAAGGAGCTGGCATCTCACTCTCTTTGAATCTTCTTTATCATGCTAAGAGGAGCAGGAAAAAGCAAAAAATTTCAGAATTGCGCCTTGCAATGCGGAGAAATTACTGTTTGTGCATTTACAAAATTCATTGATTTTTGCCATTGAAAAACATCATGTTATTCATATACCAGAAATGATTGAAGCTACTGACTGAAGGAAAGGAGCTGGCATCTCACTCTCTTTGAATCTTCTTTATCATGCTAAGAGGAGCAGGAAAAAGCAAAAAATTTCAGAATTGCAACTTGCAATGCGGAGAATTTACTGTTTGTGCATTTACAATATTCATTGATTTTTGCCATTGAAAAACGTCCAGAAATGATTGAAGCTACTGACTGAATGAAAGGAGCTGGCATCTCACTCTCTTTGAATCTTCTTTATCATGCTAAGAGGAGCAGGAAAAAGCAAAAAATTTCAGAATTGCACCTTGCAATGCGGAGAAATTACTGTTTGTGCATTTACAATATTCATTGATTTTTGCCATTGAAAAACGTCCAGAAATGATTGAAGCTACTGACTGAATGAAAGGAGCTGGCATCTCACTCTCTTTGAATCTTCTTTATCATGCTAAGAGGAGCAGGAAAAAGCAAAAAATTTCAGACTTGCACCTTGCAATGCGGAGAAATTACTGTTTGTGCATTTACAATATTCATTGATTTTTGCCATTGAAAAACATCATGTTATTCATATACCAGAAATGTTTGAAGCTACTGACTGAATGAAAGGAGCTGGCATCTCACTCTCTTTGAATCTTCTTTATCATGCTAAGAGGAGCAGAAAAAAGCAAAAAATTTCAGACTTGCACCTTGCAATGCGGAGAAATTACTGTTTGTGCATTTACAATATTCATTGATTTTTGCCATTGAAAAACATCATGTTATTCATATACCAGAAATGTTTGAAGCTACTGACTGAATGAAAGGAGCTGGCATCTCACTCTCTTTGAATCTTCTTTATCATGCTAAGAGGAGCAGGAAAAAGCAAAAAATTTCAGAATTGCACCTTGCAATGCGGAGAAATTACTGTTTGTGCATTTACAATATTCATTGATTTTTGCCATTGAAAAACGTCCAGAAATGATTGAAGGTACTGACTGAATGAAAGGAGCTGGCATCTCACTCTCTTTGAATCTTCTTTATCATGCTAAGAGGAGCAGGAAAAAGCAAAAAATTTCAGAATTGCAACTTGCAATGCGAAGAAATTACTGTTTGTGCATTTACAATATTCATTGATTTTTGCCATTGAAAAACGTCCAGAAATGATTGAAGCTACTGACTGAATGAAAGGAGCTGGCATCTCACTCTCTTTGAATCTTCTTTATCATGCTAAGTGGAGCAGGAGAAAGCAAAAAATTTCAGAATTGCACCTTGCAATGCGGAGAAATTACTGTTTGTGCATTTACAATATTCATTGATTTTTGCCATTGAAAAACGTCCAGAAATGATTGAAGCTACTGACTGAATGAAAGGAGCTGGCATCTCACTCTCTTTGAATCTTCTTTATCATGCTAAGAGGAGCAGGAAAAAGCAAAAAATTTCAGAATTGCACCTTGCAATGCGGAGAAATTACTGTTTGTGCATTTACAATATTCGTTGATTTTTGCCATTGAAAAACGTCCAGAAATGATTGAAGCTACTGACTGAATGAAAGGAGCTGGCATCTCACTCTCTTTGAATCTTCTTTATCATGCTAAGAGGAGCAGGAAAAAGCAAAAAATTTCAGAATTGCACCTTGCAATGCGGAGAAATTACAGTTTGTGCATTTACAATATTCATTGATTTTTGCCATTGAAAAACGTCCAGAAATGATTGAAGCTACTGACTGAATGAAAGGAGCTGGCATCTCACTCTCTTTGAATCTTCTTTATCATGCTAAGAGGAGCAGGAAAAAGCAAAAAATTTCAGAATTGCAACTTGCAATGCGGAGAAATTACTGTTTGTGCATTTACAATATTCATTGATTTTTGCCATTGAAAAACGTCCAGAAATGATTGAAGCTACTGACTGAAAGAAAGGAGCTGGCATCTCACTCTCTTTGAATCTTCTTTATCATGCTAAGTGGAGCAGGAGAAAGCAAAAAATTTCAGAATTGCACCTTGCAATGCGGAGAAATTACTGTTTGTGCATTTACAATATTCATTGATTTTTGCCATTGAAAAACGTCCAGAAATGATTGAAGCTACTGACTGAATGAAAGGAGCTGGCATCTCACTCTCTTTGAATCTTCTTTATCATGCTAAGAGGAGCAGGAAAAAGCAAAAAATTTCAGAATTGCACCTTGCAATGCGGAGAAATTACTGTTTGTGCATTTACAATATTCGTTGATTTTTGCCATTGAAAAACGTCCAGAAATGATTGAAGCTACTGACTGAATGAAAGGAGCTGGCATCTCACTCTCTTTGAATCTTCTTTATCATGCTAAGAGGAGCAGGAAAAAGCAAAAAATTTCAGAATTGCACCTTGCAATGCGGAGAAATTACAGTTTGTGCATTTACAATATTCATTGATTTTTGCCATTGAAAAACGTCCAGAAATGATTGAAGCTACTGACTGAATGAAAGGAGCTGGCATCTCACTCTCTTTGAATCTTCTTTATCATGCTAAGAGGAGCAGGAAAAAGCAAAAAATTTCAGAATTGCACCTTGCAATGCGGAGAATTTACTGTTTGTGCATTTACAATATTCATTGATTTTTGCCATTGAAAAACATGTTATTCATATACCAGAAATGTTTGAAGCTCCTGACTGAATGAAAGGAGCTGGCACCTCACTCTCTTTGAATCTTCTTTATCATGCTAAGAGGAGCAGGAAAAAGCAAAAAATTTCAGAATTGCACCTTGCAATGCGGAGAAATTACTGTTTGTGCATTTACAATATTCATTGATTTTTGCCATTGAAAAACGTCCAGAAATGATTGAAGCTACTGACTGAATGAAAGGAGCTGGCATCTCACTCTCTTTGAATCTTCTTTATCATGCTAAGAGGAGCAGGAAAAAGCAAAAAATTTCAGAATTGCACCTTGCAATGCGGAGAAATTACTGTTTGTGCATTTACAATATTCATTGATTTTTGCCATTGAAAAATGTCCAGAAATGATTGAAGCTACTGACTGAATGAAAGGAGCTGGCATCTCACTCTCTTTGAATCTTCTTTATCATGCTAAGAGGAGCAGGAAAAAGCAAAAAATTTCAGAATTGCGCCTTGCAATGCGGAGAAATTACTGTTTGTGCATTTACAAAATTCATTGATTTTTGCCATTGAAAAACATCATGTTATTCATATACCAGAAATGATTGTAGCTACTGACTGAAGGAAAGGAGCTGGCATCTCACTCTCTTTGAATGTTCTTTATCATGCTAAGAGGAGCAGGAAAAAGCAAAAAATTTCAGAATTGCAACTTGCAATGCGGAGAATTTACTGTTTGTGCATTTACAATATTCGTTGATTTTTGCCATTGAAAAACGTCCAGAAATGATTGAAGCTACTGACTGAATGAAAGGAGCTGGCATCTCACTCTCTTTGAATCTTCTTTATCATGCTAAGAGGAGCAGGAAAAAGCAAAAAATTTCAGAATTGCACCTTGCAATGCGGAGAAATTACAGTTTGTGCATTTACAATATTCATTGATTTTTGCCATTGAAAAACGTCCAGAAATGATTGAAGCTACTGACTGAATGAAAGGAGCTGGCATCTCACTCTCTTTGAATCTTCTTTATCATGCTAAGAGGAGCAGGAAAAAGCAAAAAATTTCAGAATTGCACCTTGCAATGCGGAGAATTTACTGTTTGTGCATTTACAATATTCATTGATTTTTGCCATTGAAAAACATGTTATTCATATACCAGAAATGTTTGAAGCTCCTGACTGAATGAAAGGAGCTGGCACCTCACTCTCTTTGAATCTTCTTTATCATGCTAAGAGGAGCAGGAAAAAGCAAAAAATTTCAGAATTGCACCTTGCAATGCGGAGAAATTACTGTTTGTGCATTTACAATATTCATTGATTTTTGCCATTGAAAAACGTCCAGAAATGATTGAAGCTACTGACTGAATGAAAGGAGCTGGCATCTCACTCTCTTTGAATCTTCTTTATCATGCTAAGAGGAGCAGGAAAAAGCAAAAAATTTCAGAATTGCACCTTGCAATGCGGAGAAATTACTGTTTGTGCATTTACAATATTCATTGATTTTTGCCATTGAAAAATGTCCAGAAATGATTGAAGCTACTGACTGAATGAAAGGAGCTGGCATCTCACTCTCTTTGAATCTTCTTTATCATGCTAAGAGGAGCAGGAAAAAGCAAAAAATTTCAGAATTGCGCCTTGCAATGCGGAGAAATTACTGTTTGTGCATTTACAAAATTCATTGATTTTTGCCATTGAAAAACATCATGTTATTCATATACCAGAAATGATTGTAGCTACTGACTGAAGGAAAGGAGCTGGCATCTCACTCTCTTTGAATGTTCTTTATCATGCTAAGAGGAGCAGGAAAAAGCAAAAAATTTCAGAATTGCAACTTGCAATGCGGAGAATTTACTGTTTGTGCATTTACAATATTCATTGATTTTTGCCATTGAAAAACGTCCAGAAATGATTGAAGCTACTGACTGAATGAAAGGAGCTGGCATCTCACTCTCTTTGAATCTTCTTTATCATGCTAAGAGGAGCAGGAAAAAGCAAAAAATTATAGAATTGCACCTTGCAATGCGGAGAAATTACAGTTTGTGCATTTACAATATTCATTGATTTTTGCCATTGAAAAACGTCCAGAAATGATTGAATCTACTGACTGAATGAAAGGAGCTGGCATCTCACTCTCTTTGAATCTTCTTTATCATGCTAAGAGGAGCAGGAAAAAGCAAAAAATTTCAGAATTGCACCTTGCAATGCGGAGAAATTACTGTTTGTGCATTTACAATATTCGTTGATTTTTGCCATTGAAAAACGTCCAGAAATGATTGAAGCTACTGACTGAATGAAAGGAGCTGGCATCTCACTCTCTTTGAATCTTCTTTATCATGCTAAGAGGAGCAGGAAAAAGCAAAAAATTTCAGAATTGCACCTTGCAATGCGGAGAAATTACAGTTTGTGCATTTACAATATTCATTGATTTTTGCCATTGAAAAACGTCCAGAAATGATTGAAGCTACTGACTGAATGAAAGGAGCTGGCATCTCACTCTCTTTGAATCTTCTTTATCATGCTAAGAGGAGCAGGAAAAAGCAAAAAATTTCAGAATTGCACCTTGCAATGCGGAGAAATTACTGTTTGTGCATTTACAATATTCATTGATTTTTGCCATTGAAAAACATGTTATTCATATACCAGAAATGTTTGAAACTCCTGACTGAATGAAAGGAGCTGGCACCTCACTCTCTTTGAATCTTCTTTATCATGCTAAGAGGAGCAGGAAAAAGCAAAAAATTTCAGAATTGCACCTTGCAATGCGGAGAAATTACTGTTTGTGCATTTACAATATTCATTGATTTTTGCCATTGAAAAACGTCCAGAAATGATTGTAGCTACTGACTGAATGAAAGGAGCTGGCATCTCACTCTCTTTGAATCTTCTTTATCATGCTAAGAGGAGCAGGAAAAAGCAAAAAATTTCAGAATTGCACCTTGCAATGCGGAGAAATTACTGTTTGTGCATTTACAATATTCATTGATTTTTGCCATTGAAAAACATCATGTTATTCATATACCAGAAATGTTTGAAGCTACTGACTGAATGAAAGGAGCTGACATCTCACTCTCTTTGAATCTTCTTTATCATGCTAAGAGGAGCAGGAAAAAGCAAAAAATTTCAGAATTGCACCTTGCAATGCGGAGAAATTACTGTTTGTGCATTTACAATATTCATTGATTTTTGCCATTGAAAAACGTCCAGAAATGATTGAAGCTACTGACTGAATGAAAGGAGCTGGCATCTCACTCTCTTTGAATCATGCTAAGAGGAGCAGGAAAAAGCAAAAAATTTCAGAATTGCACCTTGCAATGCGGAGAAATTACTATTTGTGCATTTACAATATTCATTGATTTTTGCCATTGAAAAACATCATGTTATTCATATACCAGAAATGTTTGAAGCTACTGACTGAATGAAAGGAGCTGGCATCTCACTCTCTTTGAATCTTCTTTATCATGCTAAGAGGAGCAGGAAAAAGCAAAAAATTTTAGAATTGCACCTTGCAATGTGGAGAAATTACTGTTTGTGCATTTACAATATTCATTGATTTTTACCATTGAAAAACGTCCAGAAATGATTGAAGCTACTGACTGAATGAAAGTAGCTGGCATCTCACTCTCTTTGAATCTTCTTTATCATGCTAAGAGGAGCAGGAAAAAGCAAAAAATTTCAGACTTGCACCTTGCAATGCGGAGAAATTACTGTTTGTGCATTTACAATATTCATTGATTTTTGCCATTGAAAAACATCATGTTATTCATATACCAGAAATGTTTGAAGCTACTGACTGAATGAAAGGAGCTGGCATCTCACTCTCTTTGAATCTTCTTTATCATGCTAAGAGGAGCAGGAAAAAGCAAAAAAATTCAGAATTGCGCCTTGCAATGCGGAGAAATTACTGTTTGTGCATTTACAAAATTCATTGATTTTTGCCATTGAAAAACATTATGTTATTCATATACCAGAAATGATTGAAGCTACTGACTGAAGGAAAGGAGCTGGCATCTCACTCTCTTTGAATCTTCTTTATCATGCTAAGAGGAGCAGGAAAAAGCAAAAAATTTCAGAATTGCACCTTGCAATGCGGAGAATTTACTGTTTGTGCATTTACAATATTCATTGATTTTTGCCATTGAAAAACGTCCAGAAATTATTGAAGCTACTGACTGAATGAAAGGAGCTGGCATCTCACTCTCTTTGAATCTTCTTTATCATGCTAAGAGGAGCAGGAAAAAGCAAAAAATTTCAGAATTGCACCTTGCAATGCGGAGAAATTACAGTTTGTGCATTTACAATATTCATTGATTTTTGCCATTGAAAAACGTCCAGAAATGATTGAAGCTACTGACTGAATGAAAGGAGCTGGCATCTCACTCTCTTTTAATCTTCTTTATCATGCTAAGAGGAGCAGGAAAAAGCAAAAAATTTCAGAATTGCACCTTGCAATGCGGAGAAATTACTGTTTGTGCATTTACAATATTCGTTGATTTTTGCCATTGAAAAACGTCCAGAAATGATTGAAGCTACTGACTGAATGAAAGGAGCTGGCATCTCACTCTCTTTGAATCTTCTTTATCATGCTAAGAGGAGCAGGAAAAAGCAAAAAATTTCAGAATTGCACCTTGCAATGCGGAGAAATTACTGTTTGTGCATTTACAATATTCATTGATTTTTGCCATTGAAAAACATCATGTTATTCATATACCAGAAATGTTTGAAGCTACTGACTGAATGAAAGGAGCTGGCATCTCACTCTCTTTGAATCTTCTTTATCATGCTAAGAGGAGCAGGAAAAAGCAAAAAATTTCAGAATTGCACCTTGCAATGCGGAGAAATTACTGTTTGTGCATTTACAATATTCATTGATTTTTGCCATTGAAAAACATAATGTTATTCATATACCAGAAATGTTTGAAGCTACTGACTGAATGAAAGGAGCTGGCATCTCAATCTCTTTGAATCTTCTTTATCATGCTAAGAGGAGCATGAAAAAGCAAAAAATTTCAGAATTGCACCTTGCAATGTGGAGAAATTACTGTTTGTGCATTTACAATATTCATTGATTTTTACCATTGAAAAACGTCCAGAAATGATTGAAGCTACTGACTGAATGAAAGTAGCTGGCATCTCACTCTCTTTGAATCTTCTTTATCATGCTAAGAGGAGCAGGAAAAAGCAAAAAATTTCAGACTTGCACCTTGCAATGCGGAGAAATTACTGTTTGTGCATTTACAATATTCATTGATTTTTGCCATTGAAAAACATCATGTTATTCATATACCAGAAATGTTTGAAGCTACTGACTGAATGAAAGGAGCTGGCATCTCACTCTCTTTGAATCTTCTTTATCATGCTAAGAGGAGCAGAAAAAAGCAAAAAATTTCAGACTTGCACCTTGCAATGCGGAGAAATTACTGTTTGTGCATTTACAATATTCATTGATTTTTGCCATTGAAAAACATCATGTTATTCATATACCAGAAATGTTTGAAGCTACTGACTGAATGAAAGGAGCTGGCATCTCACTCTCTTTGAATCTTCTTTATCATGCTAAGAGGAGCAGGAAAAAGCAAAAAATTTCAGAATTGCACCTTGCAATGCGGAGAAATTACTGTTTGTGCATTTACAATATTCATTGATTTTTGCCATTGAAAAACGTCCAGAAATGATTGAAGGTACTGACTGAATGAAAGGAGCTGGCATCTCACTCTCTTTGAATCTTCTTTATCATGCTAAGAGGAGCAGGAAAAAGCAAAAAATTTCAGAATTGCAACTTGCAATGCGGAGAAATTACTGTTTGTGCATTTACAATATTCATTGATTTTTGCCATTGAAAAACGTCCAGAAATGATTGAAGCTACTGACTGAATGAAAGGAGCTGGCATCTCACTCTCTTTGAATCTTCTTTATCATGCTAAGTGGAGCAGGAGAAAGCAAAAAATTTCAGAATTGCACCTTGCAATGCGGAGAAATTACTGTTTGTGCATTTACAATATTCATTGATTTTTGCCATTGAAAAACGTCCAGAAATGATTGAAGCTACTGACTGAATGAAAGGAGCTGGCATCTCACTCTCTTTGAATCTTCTTTATCATGCTAAGAGGAGCAGGAAAAAGCAAAAAATTTCAGAATTGCACCTTGCAATGCGGAGAAATTACTGTTTGTGCATTTACAATATTCGTTGATTTTTGCCATTGAAAAACGTCCAGAAATGATTGAAGCTACTGACTGAATGAAAGGAGCTGGCATCTCACTCTCTTTGAATCTTCTTTATCATGCTAAGAGGAGCAGGAAAAAGCAAAAAATTTCAGAATTGCACCTTGCAATGCGGAGAAATTACAGTTTGTGCATTTACAATATTCATTGATTTTTGCCATTGAAAAACGTCCAGAAATGATTGAAGCTACTGACTGAATGAAAGGAGCTGGCATCTCACTCTCTTTGAATCTTCTTTATCATGCTAAGAGGAGCAGGAAAAAGCAAAAAAATTCAGAATTGCAACTTGCAATGCGGAGAAATTACTGTTTGTGCAATTACAATATTCATTGATTTTTGCCATTGAAAAACGTCCAGAAATGATTGAAGCTACTGACTGAATGAAAGGAGCTGGCATCTCACTCTCTTTGAATCTTCTTTATCATGCTAAGTGGAGCAGGAGAAAGCAAAAAATTTCAGAATTGCACCTTGCAATGCGGAGAAATTACTGTTTGTGCATTTACAATATTCATTGATTTTTTGCCATTGAAAAACGTCCAGAAATGATTGAAGCTACTGACTGAATGAAAGGAGCTGGCATCTCACTCTCTTTGAATCTTCTTTATCATGCTAAGAGGAGCAGGAAAAAGCAAAAAATTTCAGAATTGCACCTTGCAATGCGGAGAAATTACTGTTTGTGCATTTACAATATTCGTTGATTTTTGCCATTGAAAAACGTCCAGAAATGATTGAAGCTACTGACTGAATGAAAGGAGCTGGCATCTCACTCTCTTTGAATCTTCTTTATCATGCTAAGAGGAGCAGGAAAAAGCAAAAAATTTCAGAATTGCACCTTGCAATGCGGAGAATTTACTGTTTGTGCATTTACAATATTCATTGATTTTTGCCATTGAAAAACATGTTATTCATATACCAGAAATGTTTGAAGCTCCTGACTGAATGAAAGGAGCTGGCACCTCACTCTCTTTGAATCTTCTTTATCATGCTAAGAGGAGCAGGAAAAAGCAAAAAATTTCAGAATTGCACCTTGCAATGCGGAGAAATTACTGTTTGTGCATTTACAATATTCATTGATTTTTGCCATTGAAAAACGTCCAGAAATGATTGAAGCTACTGACTGAATGAAAGGAGCTGGCATCTCACTCTCTTTGAATCTTCTTTATCATGCTAAGAGGAGCAGGAAAAAGCAAAAAATTTCAGAATTGCACCTTGCAATGCGGAGAAATTACTGTTTGTGCATTTACAATATTCATTGATTTTTGCCATTGAAAAATGTCCAGAAATGATTGAAGCTACTGACTGAATGAAAGGAGCTGGCATCTCACTCTCTTTGAATCTTCTTTATCATGCAAAGAGGAGCAGGAAAAAGCAAAAAATTTCAGAATTGCGCCTTGCAATGCGGAGAAATTACTGTTTGTGCATTTACAAAATTCATTGATTTTTGCCATTGAAAAACATCATGTTATTCATATACCAGAAATGATTGAAGCTACTGACTGAAGGAAAGGAGCTGGCATCTCACTCTCTTTGAATCTTCTTTATCATGCTAAGAGGAGCAGGAAAAAGCAAAAAATTTCAGAATTGCAACTTGCAATGCGGAGAATTTACTGTTTGTGCATTTACAATATTCATTGATTTTTGCATTGAAAAACGTCCAGAAATGATTGAAGCTACTGACTGAATGAAAGGAGCTGGCATCTCACTCTCTTTGAATCTTCTTTATCATGCTAAGAGGAGCAGGAAAAAGCAAAAAATTTCAGAATTGCACCTTGCAATGCGGAGAAATTACAGTTTGTGCATTTACAATATTCATTGATTTTTGCCATTGAAAAACGTCCAGAAATGATTGAAGCTACTGACTGAATGAAAGGAGCTGGCATCTCACTCTCTTTGAATCTTCTTTATCATGCTAAGAGGAGCAGGAAAAAGCAAAAAATTTCAGACTTGCACCTTGCAATGCGGAGAAATTACTGTTTGTGCATTTACAATATTCATTGATTTTTGCCATTGAAAAACATCATGTTATTCATATACCAGAAATGTTTGAAGCTACTGACTGAATGAAAGGAGCTGGCATCTCACTCTCTTTGAATCTTCTTTATCATGCTAAGAGGAGCAGAAAAAAGCAAAAAATTTCAGACTTGCACCTTGCAATGCGGAGAAATTACTGTTTGTGCATTTACAATATTCATTGATTTTTGCCATTGAAAAACATCATGTTATTCATATACCAGAAATGTTTGAAGCTACTGACTGAATGAAAGGAGCTGGCATCTCACTCTCTTTGAATCTTCTTTATCATGCTAAGAGGAGCAGGAAAAAGCAAAAAATTTCAGAATTGCACCTTGCAATGCGGAGAAATTACTGTTTGTGCATTTACAATATTCATTGATTTTTGCCATTGAAAAACGTCCAGAAATGATTGAAGGTACTGACTGAATGAAAGGAGCTGGCATCTCACTCTCTTTGAATCTTCTTTATCATGCTAAGAGGAGCAGGAAAAAGCAAAAAATTTCAGAATTGCAACTTGCAATGCGAAGAAATTACTGTTTGTGCATTTACAATATTCATTGATTTTTGCCATTGAAAAACGTCCAGAAATGATTGAAGCTACTGACTGAATGAAAGGAGCTGGCATCTCACTCTCTTTGAATCTTCTTTATCATGCTAAGTGGAGCAGGAGAAAGCAAAAAATTTCAGAATTGCACCTTGCAATGCGGAGAAATTACTGTTTGTGCATTTACAATATTCATTGATTTTTGCCATTGAAAAACGTCCAGAAATGATTGAAGCTACTGACTGAATGAAAGGAGCTGGCATCTCACTCTCTTTGAATCTTCTTTATCATGCTAAGAGGAGCAGGAAAAAGCAAAAAATTTCAGAATTGCACCTTGCAATGCGGAGAAATTACTGTTTGTGCATTTACAATATTCGTTGATTTTTGCCATTGAAAAACGTCCAGAAATGATTGAAGCTACTGACTGAATGAAAGGAGCTGGCATCTCACTCTCTTTGAATCTTCTTTATCATGCTAAGAGGAGCAGGAAAAAGCAAAAAATTTCAGAATTGCACCTTGCAATGCGGAGAAATTACAGTTTGTGCATTTACAATATTCATTGATTTTTGCCATTGAAAAACGTCCAGAAATGATTGAAGCTACTGACTGAATGAAAGGAGCTGGCATCTCACTCTCTTTGAATCTTCTTTATCATGCTAAGAGGAGCAGGAAAAAGCAAAAAATTTCAGAATTGCAACTTGCAATGCGGAGAAATTACTGTTTGTGCATTTACAATATTCATTGATTTTTGCCATTGAAAAACGTCCAGAAATGATTGAAGCTACTGACTGAATGAAAGGAGCTGGCATCTCACTCTCTTTGAATCTTCTTTATCATGCTAAGTGGAGCAGGAAAAAGCAAAAAATTTCAGAATTGCACCTTGCAATGCGGAGAAATTACTGTTTGTGCATTTACAATATTCATTGATTTTTGCCATTGAAAAACGTCCAGAAATGATTGAAGCTACTGACTGAATGAAAGGAGCTGGCATCTCACTCTCTTTGAATCTTCTTTATCATGCTAAGAGGAGCAGGAAAAAGCAAAAAATTTCAGAATTGCACCTTGCAATGCGGAGAAATTACTGTTTGTGCATTTACAATATTCGTTGATTTTTGCCATTGAAAAACGTCCAGAAATGATTGAAGCTACTGACTGAATGAAAGGAGCTGGCATCTCACTCTCTTTGAATCTTCTTTATCATGCTAAGAGGAGCAGGAAAAAGCAAAAAATTTCAGAATTGCACCTTGCAATGCGGAGAAATTACAGTTTGTGCATTTACAATATTCATTGATTTTTGCCATTGAAAAACGTCCAGAAATGATTGAAGCTACTGACTGAATGAAAGGAGCTGGCATCTCACTCTCTTTGAATCTTCTTTATCATGCTAGGAGGAGCAGGAAAAAGCAAAAAATTTCAGAATTGCACCTTGCAATGCGGAGAATTTACTGTTTGTGCATTTACAATATTCATTGATTTTTGCCATTGAAAAACATGTTATTCATATACCAGAAATGTTTGAAGCTCCTGACTGAATGAAAGGAGCTGGCACCTCACTCTCTTTGAATCTTCTTTATCATGCTAAGAGGAGCAGGAAAAAGCAAAAAATTTCAGAATTGCACCTTGCAATGCGGAGAAATTACTGTTTGTGCATTTACAATATTCATTGATTTTTGCCATTGAAAAACGTCCAGAAATGATTGAAGCTACTGACTGAATGAAAGGAGCTGGCATCTCACTCTCTTTGAATCTTCTTTATCATGCTAAGAGGAGCAGGAAAAAGCAAAAAATTTCAGAATTGCACCTTGCAATGCGGAGAAATTACTGTTTGTGCATTTACAATATTCATTGATTTTTGCCATTGAAAAATGTCCAGAAATGATTGAAGCTACTGACTGAATGAAAGGAGCTGGCATCTCACTCTCTTTGAATCTTCTTTATCATGCTAAGAGGAGCAGGAAAAAGCAAAAAATTTCAGAATTGCGCCTTGCAATGCGGAGAAATTACTGTTTGTGCATTTACAAAATTCATTGATTTTTGCCATTGAAAAACATCATGTTATTCATATACCAGAAATGATTGTAGCTACTGACTGAAGGAAAGGAGCTGGCATCTCACTCTCTTTGAATCTTCTTTATCATGCTAAGAGGAGCAGGAAAAAGCAAAAAATTTCAGAATTGCAACTTGCAATGCGGAGAATTTACTGTTTGTGCATTTACAATATTCATTGATTTTTGCCATTGAAAAACGTCCAGAAATGATTGAAGCTACTGACTGAATGAAAGGAGCTGGCATCTCACTCTCTTTGAATCTTCTTTATCATGCTAAGAGGAGCAGGAAAAAGCAAAAAATTTCAGAATTGCACCTTGCAATGCGGAGAAATTACAGTTTGTGCATTTACAATATTCATTGATTTTTGCCATTGAAAAACGTCCAGAAATGATTGAAGCTACTGACTGAATGAAAGGAGCTGGCATCTCACTCTCTTTGAATCTTCTTTATCATGCTAAGAGGAGCAGGAAAAAGCAAAAAATTTCAGAATTGCACCTTGCAATGCGGAGAAATTACTGTTTGTGCATTTACAATATTCGTTGATTTTTGCCATTGAAAAACGTCCAGAAATGATTGAAGCTACTGACTGAATGAAAGGAGCTGGCATCTCACTCTCTTTGAATCTTCTTTATCATGCTAAGAGGAGCAGGAAAAAGCAAAAAATTTCAGAATTGCACCTTGCAATGCGGAGAAATTACAGTTTGTGCATTTACAATATTCATTGATTTTTGCCATTGAAAAACGTCCAGAAATGATTGAAGCTACTGACTGAATGAAAGGAGCTGGCATCTCACTCTCTTTGAATCTTCTTTATCATGCTAAGAGGAGCAGGAAAAAGCAAAAAATTTCAGAATTGCACCTTGCAATGCGGAGAAATTACTGTTTGTGCATTTACAATATTCATTGATTTTTGCCATTGAAAAACATGTTATTCATATACCAGAAATGTTTGAAGCTCCTGACTGAATGAAAGGAGCTGGCACCTCACTCTCTTTGAATCTTCTTTATCATGCTAAGAGGAGCAGGAAAAAGCAAAAAATTTCAGAATTGCACCTTGCAATGCGGAGAAATTACTGTTTGTGCATTTACAATATTCATTGATTTTTGCCATTGAAAAACGTCCAGAAATGATTGTAGCTACTGACTGAATGAAAGGAGCTGGCATCTCACTCTCTTTGAATCTTCTTTATCATGCTAAGAGGAGCAGGAAAAAGCAAAAAATTTCAGAATTGCACCTTGCAATGCGGAGAAATTACTGTTTGTGCATTTACAATATTCATTGATTTTTGCCATTGAAAAACATCATGTTATTCATATACCAGAAATGTTTGAAGCTACTGACTGAATGAAAGGAGCTGACATCTCACTCTCTTTGAATCTTCTTTATCATGCTAAGAGGAGCAGGAAAAAGCAAAAAATTTCAGAATTGCACCTTGCAATGCGGAGAAATTACTGTTTGTGCATTTACAATATTCATTGATTTTTGCCATTGAAAAACGTCCAGAAATGATTGAAGCTACTGACTGAATGAAAGGAGCTGGCATCTCACTCTCTTTGAATCATGCTAAGAGGAGCAGGAAAAAGCAAAAAATTTCAGAATTGCACCTTGCAATGCGGAGAAATTACTGTTTGTGCATTTACAATATTCATTGATTTTTGCCATTGAAAAACATCATGTTATTCATATACCAGAAATGTTTGAAGCTACTGACTGAATGAAAGGAGCTGGCATCTCACTCTCTTTGAATCTTCTTTATCATGCTAAGAGGAGCAGGAAAAAGCAAAAAATTTTAGAATTGCACCTTGCAATGTGGAGAAATTACTGTTTGTGCATTTACAATATTCATTGATTTTTACCATTGAAAAACGTCCAGAAATGATTGAAGCTACTGACTGAATGAAAGTAGCTGGCATCTCACTCTCTTTGAATCTTCTTTATCATGCTAAGAGGAGCAGGAAAAAGCAAAAAATTTCAGACTTGCACCTTGCAATGCGGAGAAATTACTGTTTGTGCATTTACAATATTCATTGATTTTTGCCATTGAAAAACATCATGTTATTCATATACCAGAAATGTTTGAAGCTACTGACTGAATGAAAGGAGCTGGCATCTCACTCTCTTTGAATCTTCTTTATCATGCTAAGAGGAGCAGGAAAAAGCAAAAAATTTCAGAATTGCACCTTGCAATGCGGAGAAATTACTGTTTGTGCATTTACAATATTCATTGATTTTTGCCATTGAAAAACGTCCAGAAATGATTGAAGCTACTGACTGAATGAAAGGAGCTGGCATCTCACTCTCTTTGAATCTTCTTTATCATGCTAAGAGGAGCAGGAAAAAGCAAAAAATTTCAGAATTGCACCTTGCAATGCGGAGAAATTACTGTTTGTGCATTTACAATATTCATTGATTTTTGCCATTGAAAAACGTCCAGAAATGATTGAAGCTACTGACTGAATGAAAGGAGCTGGCATCTCACTCTCTTTGAATCTTCTTTATCATGCTAAGAGGAGCAGGAAAAAGCAAAAAATTTCAGAATTGCACCTTGCAATGCGGAGAAATTACTGTTTGTGCATTTACAATATTCATTGATTTTTGCCATTGAAAAACATGTTATTCATATACCAGAAATGTTTGAAGCTACTGACTGAATGAAAGGAGCTGGCACCTCAATCTCTTTGAATCTTCTTTATCATGCTAAGAGGAGCGGGAAAAAGCAAAAAATTTCAGAATTGCACCTTGCAATGCGGAGAAATTACTGTTTGTGCATTTACAATATTCATTGATTTTTGCCATTGAAAAACGTCCAGAAATGATTGAAGGTACTGACTGAATGAAAGGAGCTGGCATCTCACTCTCTTTGAATCTTCTTTATCATGCTAAGAGGAGCAGGAAAAAGCAAAAAATTTCAGAATTGCACCTTGCAATGCGGAGAAATTACTGTTTGTGCATTTACAATATTCATTGATTTTTGCCATTGAAAAACGTCCAGAAATGATTGAAGCTACTGACTGAATGAAAGGAGCTGGCATCTCACTCTCTTTGAATCTTCTTTATCATGCTAAGAGGAGCAGGAAAAAGCAAAAAATTTCAGAATTGCACCTTGCAATGCGGAGAAATTACTGTTTGTGCATTTACAATATTCATTGATTTTTGCCATTGAAAAACATCCAGAAATGATTGAAGCTACTGACTGAATGAAAGGAGCTGGCATCTCACTCTCTTTGAATCTTCTTTATCATGCTAAGAGGAGCAGGAAAAAGCAAAAAATTTCAGAATTGCACCTTGCAATGCGGAGAAATTACAGTTTGTGCATTTACAATATTCATTGATTTTTGCCATTGAAAAACGTCCAGAAATGATTGAAGCTACTGACTGAATGAAAGGAGCTGGCATCTCACTCTCTTTGAATCTTCTTTATCATGCTAAGAGGAGCAGGAAAAAGCAAAAAATTTCAGAATTGCACCTTGCAATGCGGAGAAATTACTGTTTGTGCATTTACAATATTCATTGATTTTTGCCATTGAAAAACATGTTATTCATATACCAGAAATGTTTGAAGCTCCTGACTGAATGAAAGGAGCTGGCACCTCACTCTCTTTGAATCTTCTTTATCATGCTAAGAGGAGCAGGAAAAAGCAAAAAATTTCAGAATTGCACCTTGCAATGCGGAGAAATTACTGTTTGTGCATTTACAATATTCATTGATTTTTGCCATTGAAAAACGTCCAGAAATGATTGTAGCTACTGACTGAATGAAAGGAGCTGGCATCTCACTCTCTTTGAATCTTCTTTATCATGCTAAGAGGAGCAGGAAAAAGCAAAAAATTTCAGAATTGCACCTTGCAATGCGGAGAAATTACTGTTTGTGCATTTACAATATTCATTGATTTTTGCCATTGAAAAACATCATGTTATTCATATACCAGAAATGTTTGAAGCTACTGACTGAATGAAAGGAGCTGACATCTCACTCTCTTTGAATCTTCTTTATCATGCTAAGAGGAGCAGGAAAAAGCAAAAAATTTCAGAATTGCACCTTGCAATGCGGAGAAATTACTGTTTGTGCATTTACAATATTCATTGATTTTTGCCATTGAAAAACGTCCAGAAATGATTGAAGCTACTGACTGAATGAAAGGAGCTGGCATCTCACTCTCTTTGAATCATGCTAAGAGGAGCAGGAAAAAGCAAAAAATTTCAGAATTGCACCTTGCAATGCGGAGAAATTACTGTTTGTGCATTTACAATATTCATTGATTTTTGCCATTGAAAAACATCATGTTATTCATATACCAGAAATGTTTGAAGCTACTGACTGAATGAAAGGAGCTGGCATCTCACTCTCTTTGAATCTTCTTTATCATGCTAAGAGGAGCAGGAAAAAGCAAAAAATTTTAGAATTGCACCTTGCAATGTGGAGAAATTACTGTTTGTGCATTTACAATATTCATTGATTTTTACCATTGAAAAACGTCCAGAAATGATTGAAGCTACTGACTGAATGAAAGTAGCTGGCATCTCACTCTCTTTGAATCTTCTTTATCATGCTAAGAGGAGCAGGAAAAAGCAAAAAATTTCAGACTTGCACCTTGCAATGCGGAGAAATTACTGTTTGTGCATTTACAATATTCATTGATTTTTGCCATTGAAAAACATCATGTTATTCATATACCAGAAATGTTTGAAGCTACTGACTGAATGAAAGGAGCTGGCATCTCACTCTCTTTGAATCTTCTTTATCATGCTAAGAGGAGCAGGAAAAAGCAAAAAATTTCAGAATTGCACCTTGCAATGCGGAGAAATTACTGTTTGTGCATTTACAATATTCATTGATTTTTGCCATTGAAAAACGTCCAGAAATGATTGAAGCTACTGACTGAATGAAAGGAGCTGGCATCTCACTCTCTTTGAATCTTCTTTATCATGCTAAGAGGAGCAGGAAAAAGCAAAAAATTTCAGAATTGCACCTTGCAATGCGGAGAAATTACTGTTTGTGCATTTACAATATTCATTGATTTTTGCCATTGAAAAACGTCCAGAAATGATTGAAGCTACTGACTGAATGAAAGGAGCTGGCATCTCACTCTCTTTGAATCTTCTTTATCATGCTAAGAGGAGCAGGAAAAAGCAAAAAATTTCAGAATTGCACCTTGCAATGCGGAGAAATTACTGTTTGTGCATTTACAATATTCATTGATTTTTGCCATTGAAAAACATGTTATTCATATACCAGAAATGTTTGAAGCTACTGACTGAATGAAAGGAGCTGGCACCTCAATCTCTTTGAATCTTCTTTATCATGCTAAGAGGAGCGGGAAAAAGCAAAAAATTTCAGAATTGCACCTTGCAATGCGGAGAAATTACTGTTTGTGCATTTACAATATTCATTGATTTTTGCCATTGAAAAACGTCCAGAAATGATTGAAGGTACTGACTGAATGAAAGGAGCTGGCATCTCACTCTCTTTGAATCTTCTTTATCATGCTAAGAGGAGCAGGAAAAAGCAAAAAATTTCAGAATTGCACCTTGCAATGCGGAGAAATTACTGTTTGTGCATTTACAATATTCATTGATTTTTGCCATTGAAAAACGTCCAGAAATGATTGAAGCTACTGACTGAATGAAAGGAGCTGGCATCTCACTCTCTTTGAATCTTCTTTATCATGCTAAGAGGAGCAGGAAAAAGCAAAAAATTTCAGAATTGCACCTTGCAATGCGGAGAAATTACTGTTTGTGCATTTACAATATTCATTGATTTTTGCCATTGAAAAACATCCAGAAATGATTGAAGCTACTGACTGAATGAAAGGAGCTGGCATCTCACTCTCTTTGAATCTTCTTTATCATGCTAAGAGGAGCAGGAAAAAGCAAAAAATTTCAGAATTGCACCTTGCAATGCGGAGAAATTACTGTTTGTGCATTTACAATATTCATTGATTTTTGCCATTGAAAAACATCATGTTATTCATATACCAGAAATGTTTGAAGCTACTGACTGAATGAAAGGAGCTGGCATCTCACTCTCTTTGAATCTTCTTTATCATGCTAAGAGGAGCAGGAAAAAGCAAAAAATTTCAGAATTGCACCTTGCAATGTGGAGAAATTACTGTTTGTGCATTTACAATATTCATTGATTTTTACCATTGAAAAACGTCCAGAAATGTTTGAAGCTACTGACTGAATGAAAGGAGCTGGCATCTCACTCTCTTTGAATCTTCTTTATCATGCTAAGAGGAGCAGAAAAAAGCAAAAAATTTCAGACTTGCACCTTGCAATGCGGAGAAATTACTGTTTGTGCATTTACAATATTCATTGATTTTTGCCATTGAAAAACATCATGTTATTCATATACCAAAAATGTTTGAAGCTACTGACTGAATGAAAGGAGCTGGCATCTCACTCTCTTTGAATCTTCTTTATCATGCTAAGAGGAGCAGGAAAAAGCAAAAAATTTCAGAATTGCACCTTGCAATGCGGAGAAATTACTGTTTGTGCATTTACAATATTCATTGATTTTTGCCATTGAAAAACGTCCAGAAATGATTGAAGGTACTGACTGAATGAAAGGAGCTGGCATCTCACTCTCTTTGAATCTTCTTTATCATGCTAAGAGGAGCAGGAAAAAGCAAAAAATTTCAGAATTGCAACTTGCAATGCGGAGAAATTACTGTTTGTGCATTTACAATATTCATTGATTTTTGCCATTGAAAAACGTCCAGAAATGATTGAAGCTACTGACTGAATGAAAGGAGCTGGCATCTCACTCTCTTTGAATCTTCTTTATCATGCTAAGTGGAGCAGGAAAAAGCAAAAAATTTCAGAATTGCACCTTGCAATGCGGAGAAATTACAGTTTGTGCATTTACAATATTCATTGATTTTTGCCATTGAAAAATGTCCAGAAATGATTGAAGCTACTGACTGAATGAAAGGAGCTGGCATCTCACTCTCTTTGAATCTTCTTTATCATGCTAAGAGGAGCAGGAAAAAGCAAAAAATTTCAGAATTGCACCTTGCAATGCGGAGAAATTACTGTTTGTGCATTTACAATATTCGTTGATTTTTGCCATTGAAAAACGTCCAGAAATGATTGAAGCTACTGACTGAATGAAAGGAGCTGGCATCTCACTCTCTTTGAATCATGCTAAGAGGAGCAGGAAAAAGCAAAAAATTTCAGAATTGCACCTTGCAATGCGGAGAAATTACTGTTTGTGCATTTACAATATTCATTGATTTTTGCCATTGAAAAACATCATGTTATTCATATACCAGAAATGTTTGAAGCTACTGACTGAATGAAAGGAGCTGGCATCTCACTCTCTTTGAATCTTCTTTATCATGCTAAGAGGAGCAGGAAAAAGCAAAAAATTTTAGAATTGCACCTTGCAATGTGGAGAAATTACTGTTTGTGCATTTACAATATTCATTGATTTTTACCATTGAAAAACGTCCAGAAATGATTGAAGCTACTGACTGAATGAAAGTAGCTGGCATCTCACTCTCTTTGAATCTTCTTTATCATGCTAAGAGGAGCAGGAAAAAGCAAAAAATTTCAGACTTGCACCTTGCAATGCGGAGAAATTACTGTTTGTGCATTTACAATATTCATTGATTTTTGCCATTGAAAAACATCATGTTATTCATATACCAGAAATGTTTGAAGCTACTGACTGAATGAAAGGAGCTGGCATCTCACTCTCTTTGAATCTTCTTTATCATGCTAAGAGGAGCAGGAAAAAGCAAAAAATTTCAGAATTGCACCTTGCAATGCGGAGAAATTACTGTTTGTGCATTTACAATATTCATTGATTTTTGCCATTGAAAAACGTCCAGAAATGATTGAAGCTACTGACTGAATGAAAGGAGCTGGCATCTCACTCTCTTTGAATCTTCTTTATCATGCTAAGAGGAGCAGGAAAAAGCAAAAAATTTCAGAATTGCACCTTGCAATGCGGAGAAATTACTGTTTGTGCATTTACAATATTCATTGATTTTTGCCATTGAAAAACGTCCAGAAATGATTGAAGCTACTGACTGAATGAAAGGAGCTGGCATCTCACTCTCTTTGAATCTTCTTTATCATGCTAAGAGGAGCAGGAAAAAGCAAAAAATTTCAGAATTGCACCTTGCAATGCGGAGAAATTACTGTTTGTGCATTTACAATATTCATTGATTTTTGCCATTGAAAAACATGTTATTCATATACCAGAAATGTTTGAAGCTACTGACTGAATGAAAGGAGCTGGCACCTCAATCTCTTTGAATCTTCTTTATCATGCTAAGAGGAGCGGGAAAAAGCAAAAAATTTCAGAATTGCACCTTGCAATGCGGAGAAATTACTGTTTGTGCATTTACAATATTCATTGATTTTTGCCATTGAAAAACGTCCAGAAATGATTGAAGGTACTGACTGAATGAAAGGAGCTGGCATCTCACTCTCTTTGAATCTTCTTTATCATGCTAAGAGGAGCAGGAAAAAGCAAAAAATTTCAGAATTGCACCTTGCAATGCGGAGAAATTACTGTTTGTGCATTTACAATATTCATTGATTTTTGCCATTGAAAAACGTCCAGAAATGATTGAAGCTACTGACTGAATGAAAGGAGCTGGCATCTCACTCTCTTTGAATCTTCTTTATCATGCTAAGAGGAGCAGGAAAAAGCAAAAAATTTCAGAATTGCACCTTGCAATGCGGAGAAATTACTGTTTGTGCATTTACAATATTCATTGATTTTTGCCATTGAAAAACATCCAGAAATGATTGAAGCTACTGACTGAATGAAAGGAGCTGGCATCTCACTCTCTTTGAATCTTCTTTATCATGCTAAGAGGAGCAGGAAAAAGCAAAAAATTTCAGAATTGCACCTTGCAATGCGGAGAAATTACTGTTTGTGCATTTACAATATTCATTGATTTTTGCCATTGAAAAACATCATGTTATTCATATACCAGAAATGTTTGAAGCTACTGACTGAATGAAAGGAGCTGGCATCTCACTCTCTTTGAATCTTCTTTATCATGCTAAGAGGAGCAGGAAAAAGCAAAAAATTTCAGAATTGCACCTTGCAATGTGGAGAAATTACTGTTTGTGCATTTACAATATTCATTGATTTTTACCATTGAAAAACGTCCAGAAATGATTGAAGCTACTGACTGAATGAAAGTAGCTGGCATCTCACTCTCTTTGAATCTTCTTTATCATGCTAAGAGGAGCAGGAAAAAGCAAAAAATTTCAGACTTGCACCTTGCAATGCGGAGAAATTACTGTTTGTGCATTTACAATATTCATTGATTTTTGCCATTGAAAAACATCATGTTATTCATATACCAGAAATGTTTGAAGCTACTGACTGAATGAAAGGAGCTGGCATCTCACTCTCTTTGAATCTTCTTTATCATGCTAAGAGGAGCAGAAAACAGCAAAAAATTTCAGACTTGCACCTTGCAATGCGGAGAAATTACTGTTTGTGCATTTACAATATTCATTGATTTTTGCCATTGAAAAACATCATGTTATTCATATACCAGAAATGTTTGAAGCTACTGACTGAATGAAAGGAGCTGGCATCTCACTCTCTTTGAATCTTCTTTATCATGCTAAGAGGAGCAGGAAAAAGCAAAAAATTTCAGAATTGCACCTTGCAATGCGGAGAAATTACTGTTTGTGCATTTACAATATTCATTGATTTTTGCCATTGAAAAACGTCCAGAAATGATTGAAGGTACTGACTGAATGAAAGGAGCTGGCATCTCACTCTCTTTGAATCTTCTTTATCATGCTAAGAGGAGCAGGAAAAAGCAAAAAATTTCAGAATTGCAACTTGCAATGCGGAGAAATTACTGTTTGTGCATTTACAATATTCATTGATTTTTGCCATTGAAAAACGTCCAGAAATGATTGAAGCTACTGACTGAATGAAAGGAGCTGGCATCTCACTCTCTTTGAATCTTGTTTATCATGCTAAGTGGAGCAGGAAAAAGCAAAAAATTTCAGAATTGCACCTTGCAATGCGGAGAAATTACAGTTTGTGCATTTAGAATATTCATTGATTTTTGCCATTGAAAAATGTCCAGAAATGATTGAAGCTACTGACTGGATGAAAGGAGCTGGCATCTCACTCTCTTTGAATCTTCTTTATCATGCTAAGAGGAGCAGGAAAAAGCAAAAAATTTCAGAATTGCACCTTGCAATGCGGAGAAATTACTGTTTGTGCATTTACAATATTCGTTGATTTTTGCCATTGAAAAACGTCCAGAAATGATTGAAGCTACTGACTGAATGAAAGGAGCTGGCATCTCACTCTCTTTGAATCTTCTTTATCATGCTAAGAGGAGCAGGAAAAAGCAAAAAATTTCAGAATTGCACCTTGCAATGCGGAGAAATTACAGTTTGTGCATTTACAATATTCATTGATTTTTGTCATTGAAAAACGTCCAGAAATGATTGAAGCTACTGACTGAATGAAAGGAGCTGGCATCTCACTCTCTTTGAATCTTCTTTATCATGCTAAGAGGAGCAGGAAAAAGCAAAAAATTTCAGAATTGCACCTTGCAATGCGGAGAATTTACTGTTTGTGCATTTACAATATTCATTGATTTTTGCCATTGAAAAACATGTTATTCATATATCAGAAATGTTTGAAGCTCCTGACTGAATGAAAGGAGCTGGCACCTCACTCTCTTTGAATCTTCTTTATCATGCTAAGAGGAGCAGGAAAAAGCAAAAAATTTCAGAATTGCACCTTGCAATGCGGAGAAATTACTGTTTGTGCATTTACAATATTCATTGATTTTTGCCATTGAAAAACGTCCAGAAATGATTGAAGCTACTGACTGAATGAAAGGAGCTGGCATCTCACTCTCTTTGAATCTTCTTTATCATGCTAAGAGGAGCAGGAAAAAGCAAAAAATTTCAGAATTGCACCTTGCAATGCGGAGAAATTACTGTTTGTGCATTTACAATATTCATTGATTTTTGCCATTGAAAAATGTCCAGAAATGATTGAAGCTACTGACTGAATGAAAGGAGCTGGCATCTCACTCTCTTTGAATCTTCTTTATCATGCTAAGAGGAGCAGGAAAAAGCAAAAAATTTCAGAATTGCGCCTTGCAATGCGGAGAAATTACTGTTTGTGCATTTACAAAATTCATTGATTTTTGCCATTGAAAAACATCATGTTATTCATATACCAGAAATGATTGAAGCTACTGACTGAAGGAAAGGAGCTGGCATCTCACTCTCTTTGAATCTTCTTTATCATGCTAAGAGGAGCAGGAAAAAGCAAAAAATTTCAGAATTGCACCTTGCAATGCGGAGAATTTACTGTTTGTGCATTTACAATATTCATTGATTTTTGCCATTGAAAAACGTCCAGAAATTATTGAAGCTACTGACTGAATGAAAGGAGCTGGCATCTCACTCTCTTTGAATCTTCTTTATCATGCTAAGAGGAGCAGGAAAAAGCAAAAAATTTCAGAATTGCACCTTGCAATGCGGAGAAATTACAGTTTGTGCATTTACAATATTCATTGATTTTTGCCATAGAAAAACGTCCAGAAATGATTGAAGCTACTGACTGAATGAAAGGAGCTGGCATCTCACTCTCTTTGAATCTTCTTTATCATGCTAAGAGGAGCAGGAAAAAGCAAAAAATTTCAGAATTGCACCTTGCAATGCGGAGAAATTACTGTTTGTGCATTTACAATATTCGTTGATTTTTGCCATTGAAAAACGTCCAGAAATGATTGAAGCTACTGACTGAATGAAAGGAGCTGGCATCTCACTCTCTTTGAATCTTCTTTATCATGCTAAGAGGAGCAGGAAAAAGCAAAAAATTTCAGAATTGCACCTTGCAATGCGGAGAAATTACTGTTTGTGCATTTACAATATTCATTGATTTTTGCCATTGAAAAACATCATGTTATTCATATACCAGAAATGTTTGAAGCTACTGACTGAATGAAAGGAGCTGGCATGTCACTCTCTTTGAATCTTCTTTATCATGCTAAGAGGAGCAGGAAAAAGCAAAAAATTTCAGAATTGCACCTTGCAATGCGGAGAAATTACTGTTTGTGCATTTACAATATTCATTGATTTTTGCCATTGAAAAACATAATGTTATTCATATACCAGAAATGTTTGAAGCTACTGACTGAATGAAAGGAGCTGGCATCTCAATCTCTTTGAATCTTCTTTATCATGCTAAGAGGAGCATGAAAAAGCAAAAAATTTCAGAATTGCACCTTGCAATGTGGAGAAATTACTGTTTGTGCATTTACAATATTCATTGATTTTTACCATTGAAAAACGTCCAGAAATGATTGAAGCTACTGACTGAATGAAAGTAGCTGGCATCTCACTCTCTTTGAATCTTCTTTATCATGCTAAGAGGAGCAGGAAAAAGCAAAAAATTTCAGACTTGCACCTTGCAATGCGGAGAAATTACTGTTTGTGCATTTACAATATTCATTGATTTTTGCCATTGAAAAACATCATGTTATTCATATACCAGAAATGTTTGAAGCTACTGACTGAATGAAAGGAGCTGGCATCTCACTCTCTTTGAATCTTCTTTATCATGCTAAGAGGAGCAGAAAAAAGCAAAAAATTTCAGACTTGCACCTTGCAATGCGGAGAAATTACTGTTTGTGCATTTACAATATTCATTGATTTTTGCCATTGAAAAACATCATGTTATTCATATACCAGAAATGTTTGAAGCTACTGACTGAATGAAAGGAGCTGGCATCTCACTCTCTTTGAATCTTCTTTATCATGCTAAGAGGAGCAGGAAAAAGCAAAAAATTTCAGAATTGCACCTTGCAATGCGGAGAAATTACTGTTTGTGCATTTACAATATTCATTGATTTTTGCCATTGAAAAACGTCCAGAAATGATTGAAGGTACTGACTGAATGAAAGGAGCTGGCATCTCACTCTCTTTGAATCTTCTTTATCATGCTAAGAGGAGCAGGAAAAAGCAAAAAATTTCAGAATTGCAACTTGCAATGCGGAGAAATTACTGTTTGTGCATTTACAATATTCATTGATTTTTGCCATTGAAAAACGTCCAGAAATGATTGAAGCTACTGACTGAATGAAAGGAGCTGGCATCTCACTCTCTTTGAATCTTCTTTATCATGCTAAGTGGAGCAGGAAAAAGCAAAAAATTTCAGAATTGCACCTTGCAATGCGGAGAAATTACAGTTTGTGCATTTACAATATTCATTGATTTTTGCCATTGAAAAACGTCCAGAAATGATTGAAGCTACTGACTGAATGAAAGGAGCTGGCATCTCACTCTCTTTGAATCTTCTTTATCATGCTAAGAGGAGCAGGAAAAAGCAAAAAATTTCAGAATTGCACCTTGCAATGCGGAGAAATTACTGTTTGTGCATTTACAATATTCGTTGATTTTTGCCATTGAAAAACGTCCAGAAATGATTGAAGCTACTGACTGAATGAAAGGAGCTGGCATCTCACTCTCTTTGAATCTTCTTTATCATGCTAAGAGGAGCAGGAAAAAGCAAAAAATTTCAGAATTGCACCTTGCAATGCGGAGAAATTACAGTTTGTGCATTTACAATATTCATTGATTTTTGCCATTGAAAAACGTCCAGAAATGATTGAAGCTACTGACTGAATGAAAGGAGCTGGCATCTCACTCTCTTTGAATCTTCTTTATCATGCTAAGAGGAGCAGGAAAAAGCAAAAAATTTCAGAATTGCACCTTGCAATGCGGAGAATTTACTGTTTGTGCATTTACAATATTCATTGATTTTTGCCATTGAAAAACATGTTATTCATATACCAGAAATGTTTGAAGCTCCTGACTGAATGAAAGGAGCTGGCACCTCACTCTCTTTGAATCTTCTTTATCATGCTAAGAGGAGCAGGAAAAAGCAAAAAATTTCAGAATTGCACCTTGCAATGCGGAGAAATTACTGTTTGTGCATTTACAATATTCATTGATTTTTGCCATTGAAAAACGTCCAGAAATGATTGAAGCTACTGACTGAATGAAAGGAGCTGGCATCTCACTCTCTTTGAATCTTCTTTATCATGCTAAGAGGAGCAGGAAAAAGCAAAAAATTTCAGAATTGCACCTTGCAATGCGGAGAAATTACTGTTTGTGCATTTACAATATTCATTGATTTTTGCCATTGAAAAATGTCCAGAAATGATTGAAGCTACTGACTGAATGAAAGGAGCTGGCATCTCACTCTCTTTGAATCTTCTTTATCATGCTAAGAGGAGCAGGAAAAAGCAAAAAATTTCAGAATTGCGCCTTGCAATGCGGAGAAATTACTGTTTGTGCATTTACAAAATTCATTGATTTTTGCCATTGAAAAACATCATGTTATTCATATACCAGAAATGATTGAAGCTACTGACTGAAGGAAAGGAGCTGGCATCTCACTCTCTTTGAATCTTCTTTATCATGCTAAGAGGAGCAGGAAAAAGCAAAAAATTTCAGAATTGCACCTTGCAATGCGGAGAATTTACTGTTTGTGCATTTACAATATTCATTGATTTTTGCCATTGAAAAACGTCCAGAAATTATTGAAACTACTGACTGAATGAAAGGAGCTGGCATCTCACTCTCTTTGAATCTTCTTTATCATGCTAAGAGGAGCAGGAAAAAGCAAAAAATTTCAGAATTGCACCTTGCAATGCGGAGAAATTACAGTTTGTGCATTTACAATATTCATTGATTTTTGCCATTGAAAAACGTCCAGAAATGATTGAAGCTACTGACTGAATGAAAGGAGCTGGCATCACACTCTCTTTGAATCTTCTTTATCATGACAAGAGGAGCAGGAAAAAGCAAAAAATTTCAGAATTGCACCTTGCAATGCGGAGAAATTACTGTTTGTGCATTTACAATATTCGTTGATTTTTGCCATTGAAAAACGTCCAGAAATGATTGAAGCTACTGACTGAATGAAAGGAGCTGGCATCTCACTCTCTTTGAATCTTCTTTATCATGCTAAGAGGAGCAGGAAAAAGCAAAAAATTTCAGAATTGCACCTTGCAATGCGGAGAAATTACTGTTTGTGCATTTACAATATTCATTGATTTTTGCCATTGAAAAACATCATGTTATTCATATACCAGAAATGTTTGAAGCTACTGACTGAATGAAAGGAGCTGGCATCTCACTCTCTTTGAATCTTCTTTATCATGCTAAGAGGAGCAGGAAAAAGCAAAAAATTTCAGAATTGCACCTTGCAATGCGGAGAAATTACTGTTTGTGCATTTACAATATTCGTTGATTTTTGCCATTGAAAAACGTCCAGAAATGATTGAAGCTACTGACTGAATGAAAGGAGCTGGCATCTCACTCTCTTTGAATCTTCTTTATCATGCTAAGAGGAGCAGGAAAAAGCAAAAAATTTCAGAATTGCACCTTGCAATGCGGAGAAATTACTGTTTGTGCATTTACAATATTCATTGATTTTTGCCATTGAAAAACATCATGTTATTCATATACCAGAAATGTTTGAAGCTACTGACTGAATGAAAGGAGCTGGCATGTCACTCTCTTTGAATCTTCTTTATCATGCTAAGAGGAGCAGGAAAAAGCAAAAAATTTCAGAATTGCACCTTGCAATGCGGAGAAATTACTGTTTGTGCATTTACAATATTCATTGATTTTTGCCATTGAAAAACATAATGTTATTCATATACCAGAAATGTTTGAAGCTACTGACTGAATGAAAGGAGCTGGCATCTCAATCTCTTTGAATCTTCTTTATCATGCTAAGAGGAGCATGAAAAAGCAAAAAATTTCAGAATTGCACCTTGCAATGTGGAGAAATTACTGTTTGTGCATTTACAATATTCATTGATTTTTACCATTGAAAAACGTCCAGAAATGATTGAAGCTACTGACTGAATGAAAGTAGCTGGCATCTCACTCTCTTTGAATCTTCTTTATCATGCTAAGAGGAGCAGGAAAAAGCAAAAAATTTCAGACTTGCACCTTGCAATGCGGAGAAATTACTGTTTGTGCATTTACAATATTCATTGATTTTTGCCATTGAAAAACATCATGTTATTCATATACCAGAAATGTTTGAAGCTACTGACTGAATGAAAGGAGCTGGCATCTCACTCTCTTTGAATCTTCTTTATCATGCTAAGAGGAGCAGAAAAAAGCAAAAAATTTCAGACTTGCACCTTGCAATGCGGAGAAATTACTGTTTGTGCATTTACAATATTCATTGATTTTTGCCATTGAAAAACATCATGTTATTCATATACCAGAAATGTTTGAAGCTACTGACTGAATGAAAGGAGCTGGCATCTCACTCTCTTTGAATCTTCTTTATCATGCTAAGAGGAGCAGGAAAAAGCAAAAAATTTCAGAATTGCACCTTGCAATGCGGAGAAATTACTGTTTGTGCATTTACAATATTCATTGATTTTTGCCATTGAAAAACGTCCAGAAATGATTGAAGGTACTGACTGAATGAAAGGAGCTGGCATCTCACTCTCTTTGAATCTTCTTTATCATGCTAAGAGGAGCAGGAAAAAGCAAAAAATTTCAGAATTGCAACTTGCAATGCGGAGAAATTACTGTTTGTGCATTTACAATATTCATTGATTTTTGCCATTGAAAAACGTCCAGAAATGATTGAAGCTACTGACTGAATGAAAGGAGCTGGCATCTCACTCTCTTTGAATCTTCTTTATCATGCTAAGTGGAGCAGGAAAAAGCAAAAAATTTCAGAATTGCACCTTGCAATGCGGAGAAATTACAGTTTGTGCATTTACAATATTCATTGATTTTTGCCATTGAAAAACGTCCAGAAATGATTGAAGCTACTGACTGAATGAAAGGAGCTGGCATCTCACTCTCTTTGAATCTTCTTTATCATGCTAAGAGGAGCAGGAAAAAGCAAAAAATTTCAGAATTGCACCTTGCAATGCGGAGAAATTACTGTTTGTGCATTTACAATATTCGTTGATTTTTGCCATTGAAAAACGTCCAGAAATGATTGAAGCTACTGACTGAATGAAAGGAGCTGGCATCTCACTCTCTTTGAATCTTCTTTATCATGCTAAGAGGAGCAGGAAAAAGCAAAAAATTTCAGAATTGCACCTTGCAATGCGGAGAAATTACAGTTTGTGCATTTACAATATTCATTGATTTTTGCCATTGAAAAACGTCCAGAAATGATTGAAGCTACTGACTGAATGAAAGGAGCTGGCATCTCACTCTCTTTGAATCTTCTTTATCATGCTAAGAGGAGCAGGAAAACGCTAAAAATTTCAGAATTGCACCTTGCAATGCGGAGAATTTACTGTTTGTGCATTTACAATATTCATTGATTTTTGCCATTGAAAAACATGTTATTCATATACCAGAAATGTTTGAAGCTCCTGACTGAATGAAAGGAGCTGGCACCTCACTCTCTTTGAATCTTCTTTATCATGCTAAGAGGAGCAGGAAAAAGCAAAAAATTTCAGAATTGCACCTTGCAATGCGGAGAAATTACTGTTTGTGCATTTACAATATTCATTGATTTTTGCCATTGAAAAACGTCCAGAAATGATTGAAGCTACTGACTGAATGAAAGGAGCTGGCATCTCACTCTCTTTGAATCTTCTTTATCATGCTAAGAGGAGCAGGAAAAAGCAAAAAATTTCAGAATTGCACCTTGCAATGCGGAGAAATTACTGTTTGTGCATTTACAATATTCATTGATTTTTGCCATTGAAAAATGTCCAGAAATGATTGAAGCTACTGACTGAATGAAAGGAGCTGGCATCTCACTCTCTTTGAATCTTCTTTATCATGCTAAGAGGAGCAGGAAAAAGCAAAAAATTTCAGAATTGCGCCTTGCAATGCGGAGAAATTACTGTTTGTGCATTTACAAAATTCATTGATTTTTGCCATTGAAAAACATCATGTTATTCATATACCAGAAATGATTGAAGCTACTGACTGAAGGAAAGGAGCTGGCATCTCACTCTCTTTGAATCTTCTTTATCATGCTAAGAGGAGCAGGAAAAAGCAAAAAATTTCAGAATTGCACCTTGCAATGCGGAGAATTTACTGTTTGTGCATTTACAATATTCATTGATTTTTGCCATTGAAAAACGTCCAGAAATTATTGAAGCTACTGACTGAATGAAAGGAGCTGGCATCTCACTCTCTTTGAATCTTCTTTATCATGCTAAGAGGAGCAGGAAAAAGCAAAAAATTTCAGAATTGCACCTTGCAATGCGGAGAAATTACAGTTTGTGCATTTACAATATTCATTGATTTTTGCCATTGAAAAACGTCCAGAAATGATTGAAGCTACTGACTGAATGAAAGGAGCTGGCATCACACTCTCTTTGAATCTTCTTTATCATGATAAGAGGAGCAGGAAAAAGCAAAAAATTTCAGAATTGCACCTTGCAATGCGGAGAAATTACTGTTTGTGCATTTACAATATTCGTTGATTTTTGCCATTGAAAAACGTCCAGAAATGATTGAAGCTACTGACTGAATGAAAGGAGCTGGCATCTCACTCTCTTTGAATCTTCTTTATCATGCTAAGAGGAGCAGGAAAAAGCAAAAAATTTCAGAATTGCACCTTGCAATGCGGAGAAATTACTGTTTGTGCATTTACAATATTCATTGATTTTTGCCATTGAAAAACATCATGTTATTCATATACCAGAAATGTTTGAAGCTACTGACTGAATGAAAGGAGCTGGCATCTCACTCTCTTTGAATCTTCTTTATCATGCTAAGAGGAGCAGGAAAAAGCAAAAAATTTCAGAATTGCACCTTGCAATGCGGAGAAATTACTGTTTGTGCATTTACAATATTCATTGATTTTTGCCATTGAAAAACATAATGTTATTCATATACCAGAAATGTTTGAAGCTACTGACTGAATGAAAGGAGCTGGCATCTCAATCTCTTTGAATCTTCTTTATCATGCTAAGAGGAGCATGAAAAAGCAAAAAATTTCAGAATTGCACCTTGCAATGTGGAGAAATTACTGTTTGTGCATTTACAATATTCATTGATTTTTACCATTGAAAAACGTCCAGAAATGATTGAAGCTACTGACTGAATGAAAGTAGCTGGCATCTCACTCTCTTTGAATCTTCTTTATCATGCTAAGAGGAGCAGGAAAAAGCAAAAAATTTCAGACTTGCACCTTGCAATGCGGAGAAATTACTGTTTGTGCATTTACAATATTCATTGATTTTTGCCATTGAAAAACATCATGTTATTCATATACCAGAAATGTTTGAAGCTACTGACTGAATGAAAGGAGCTGGCATCTCACTCTCTTTGAATCTTCTTTATCATGCTAAGAGGAGCAGAAAAAAGCAAAAAATTTCAGACTTGCACCTTGCAATGCGGAGAAATTACTGTTTGTGCATTTACAATATTCATTGATTTTTGCCATTGAAAAACATCATGTTATTCATATACCAGAAATGTTTGAAGCTACTGACTGAATGAAAGGAGCTGGCATCTCACTCTATTTGAATCTTCTTTATCATGCTAAGAGGAGCAGGAAAAAGCAAAAAATTTCAGAATTGCACCTTGCAATGCGGAGAAATTACTGTTTGTGCATTTACAATATTCATTGATTTTTGCCATTGAAAAACGTCCAGAAATGATTGAAGCTACTGACTGAAGGAAAGGAGCTGGCATCTCACTCTCTTTGAATCTTCTTTATCATGCTAAGAGGAGCAGGAAAAAGCAAAAAATTTCAGAATTGCACCTTGCAATGCGGAGAATTTACTGTTTGTGCATTTACAATATTCATTGATTTTTGCCATTGAAAAACGTCCAGAAATTATTGAAGCTACTGACTGAATGAAAGGAGCTGGCATCTCACTCTCTTTGAATCTTCTTTATCATGCTAAGAGGAGCAGGAAAAAGCAAAAAATTTCAGAATTGCACCTTGCAATGCGGAGAAATTACAGTTTGTGCATTTACAATATTCATTGATTTTTGCCATTGAAAAACGTCCAGAAATGATTGAAGCTACTGACTGAATGAAAGGAGCTGGCATCTCACTCTCTTTGAATCTTCTTTATCATGCTAAGAGGAGCAGGAAAAAGCAAAAAATTTCAGAATTGCACCTTGCAATGCGGAGAAATTACTGTTTGTGCATTTACAATATTCGTTGATTTTTGCCATTGAAAAACGTCCAGAAATGATTGAAGCTACTGACTGAATGAAAGGAGCTGGCATCTCACTCTCTTTGAATCTTCTTTATCATGCTAAGAGGAGCAGGAAAAAGCAAAAAATTTCAGAATTGCACCTTGCAATGCGGAGAAATTACTGTTTGTGCATTTACAATATTCATTGATTTTTGCCATTGAAAAACATCATGTTATTCAAATACCAGAAATGTTTGAAGCTACTGACTGAATGAAAGGAGCTGGCATCCCACTCTCTTTGAATCTTCTTTATCATGCTAAGAGGAGCAGGAAAAAGCAAAAAATTTCAGAATTGCACCTTGCAATGCGGAGAAATTACTGTTTGTGCATTTACAATATTCATTGATTTTTGCCATTGAAAAACATAATGTTATTCATATACCAGAAATGTTTGAAGCTACTGACTGAATGAAAGGAGCTGGCATCTCAATCTCTTTGAATCTTCTTTATCATGCTAAGAGGAGCATGAAAAAGCAAAAAATTTCAGAATTGCACCTTGCAATGTGGAGAAATTACTGTTTGTGCATTTACAATATTCATTGATTTTTACCATTGAAAAACGTCCAGAAATGATTGAAGCTACTGACTGAATGAAAGTAGCTGGCATCTCACTCTCTTTGAATCTTCTTTATCATGCTAAGAGGAGCAGGAAAAAGCAAAAAATTTCAGACTTGCACCTTGCAATGCGGAGAAATTACTGTTTGTGCATTTACAATATTCATTGATTTTTGCCATTGAAAAACATCATGTTATTCATATACCAGAAATGTTTGAAGCTACTGACTGAATGAAAGGAGCTGGCATCTCACTCTCTTTGAATCTTCTTTATCATGCTAAGAGGAGCAGAAAAAAGCAAAAAATTTCAGACTTGCACCTTGCAATGCGGAGAAATTACTGTTTGTGCATTTACAATATTCATTGATTTTTGCCATTGAAAAACATCATGTTATTCATATACCAGAAATGTTTGAAGCTACTGACTGAATGAAAGGAGCTGGCATCTCACTCTCTTTGAATCTTCTTTATCATGCTAAGAGGAGCAGGAAAAAGCAAAAAATTTCAGAATTGCACCTTGCAATGCGGAGAAATTACTGTTTGTGAATTTACAATATTCATTGATTTTTGCCATTGAAAAACGTCCAGAAATGATTGAAGGTACTGACTGAATGAAAGGAGCTGGCATCTCACTCTCTTTGAATCTTCTTTATCATGCTAAGAGGAGCAGGAAAAAGCAAAAAATTTCAGAATTGCAACTTGCAATGCGGAGAAATTACTGTTTGTGCATTTACAATATTCATTGATTTTTGCCATTGAAAAACGTCCAGAAATGATTGAAGCTACTGACTGAATGAAAGGAGCTGGCATCTCACTCTCTTTGAATCTTCTTTATCATGCTAAGTGGAGCAGGAAAAAGCAAAAAATTTCAGAATTGCACCTTGCAATGCGGAGAAATTACAGTTTGTGCATTTACAATATTCATTGATTTTTGCCATTGAAAAACGTCCAGAAATGATTGAAGCTACTGACTGAATGAAAGGAGCTGGCATCTCACTCTCTTTGAATCTTCTTTATCATGCTAAGAGGAGCAGGAAAAAGCAAAAAATTTCAGAATTGCACCTTGCAATGCGGAGAAATTACTGTTTGTGCATTTACAATATTCGTTGATTTTTGCCATTGAAAAACGTCCAGAAATGATTGAAGCTACTGACTGAATGAAAGGAGCTGGCATCTCACTCTCTTTGAATCTTCTTTATCATGCTAAGAGGAGCAGGAAAAAGCAAAAAATTTCAGAATTGCACCTTGCAATGCGGAGAAATTACAGTTTGTGCATTTACAATATTCATTGATTTTTGCCATTGAAAAACGTCCAGAAATGATTGAAGCTACTGACTGAATGAAAGGAGCTGGCATCTCACTCTCTTTGAATCTTCTTTATCATGCTAAGAGGAGCAGGAAAAAGCAAAAAATTTCAGAATTGCACCTTGCAATGCGGAGAATTTACTGTTTGTGCATTTACAATATTCATTGATTTTTGCCATTGAAAAACATGTTATTCATATACCAGAAATGTTTGAAGCTCCTGACTGAATGAAAGGAGCTGGCACCTCACTCTCTTTGAATCTTCTTTATCATGCTAAGAGGAGCAGGAAAAAGCAAAAAATTTCAGAATTGCACCTTGCAATGCGGAGAAATTACTGTTTGTGCATTTACAATATTCATTGATTTTTGCCATTGAAAAACGTCCAGAAATGATTGAAGCTACTGACTGAATGAAAGGAGCTGGCATCTCACTCTCTTTGAATCTTCTTTATCATGCTAAGAGGAGCAGGAAAAAGCAAAAAATTTCAGAATTGCACCTTGCAATGCGGAGAAATTACTGTTTGTGCATTTACAATATTCATTGATTTTTGCCATTGAAAAATGTCCAGAAATGATTGAAGCTACTGACTGAATGAAAGGAGCTGGCATCTCACTCTCTTTGAATCTTCTTTATCATGCTAAGAGGAGCAGGAAAAAGCAAAAAATTTCAGAATTGCGCCTTGCAATGCGGAGAAATTACTGTTTGTGCATTTACAAAATTCATTGATTTTTGCCATTGAAAAACATCATGTTATTCATATACCAGAAATGATTGAAGCTACTGACTGAAGGAAAGGAGCTGGCATCTCACTCTCTTTGAATCTTCTTTATCATGCTAAGAGGAGCAGGAAAAAGCAAAAAATTTCAGAATTGCACCTTGCAATGCGGAGAATTTACTGTTTGTGCATTTACAATATTCATTGATTTTTGCCATTGAAAAACGTCCAGAAATTATTGAAGCTACTGACTGAATGAAAGGAGCTGGCATCTCACTCTCTTTGAATCTTCTTTATCATGCTAAGAGGAGCAGGAAAAAGCAAAAAATTTCAGAATTGCACCTTGCAATGCGGAGAAATTACAGTTTGTGCATTTACAATATTCATTGATTTTTGCCATTGAAAAACGTCCAGAAATGATTGAAGCTACTGACTGAATGAAAGGAGCTGGCATCTCACTCTCTTTGAATCTTCTTTATCATGCTAAGAGGAGCAGGAAAAAGCAAAAAATTTCAGAATTGCACCTTGCAATGCGGAGAAATTACTGTTTGTGCATTTACAATATTCGTTGATTTTTGCCATTGAAAAACGTCCAGAAATGATTGAAGCTACTGACTGAATGAAAGGAGCTGGCATCTCACTCTCTTTGAATCTTCTTTATCATGCTAAGAGGAGCAGGAAAAAGCAAAAAATTTCAGAATTGCACCTTGCAATGCGGAGAAATTACTGTTTGTGCATTTACAATATTCATTGATTTTTGCCATTGGAAAACATCATGTTATTCATATACCAGAAATGTTTGAAGCTACTGACTGAATGAAAGGAGCTGGCATCTCACTCTCTTTGAATCTTCTTTATCATGCTAAGAGGAGCAGGAAAAAGCAAAAAATTTCAGAATTGCACCTTGCAATGCGGAGAAATTACTGTTTGTGCATTTACAATATTCATTGATTTTTGCCATTGAAAAACATAATGTTATTCATATACCAGAAATGTTTGAAGCTACTGACTGAATGAAAGGAGCTGGCATCTCACTCTCTTTGAATCTTCTTTATCATGCTAAGAGGAGCATGAAAAAGCAAAAAATTTCAGAATTGCACCTTGCAATGTGGAGAAATTACTGTTTGTGCATTTACAATATTCATTGATTTTTACCATTGAAAAACGTCCAGAAATGATTGAAGCTACTGACTGAATGAAAGTAGCTGGCATCTCACTCTCTTTGAATCTTCTTTATCATGCTAAGAGGAGCAGGAAAAAGCAAAAAATTTCAGACTTGCACCTTGCAATGCGGAGAAATTACTGTTTGTGCATTTACAATATTCATTGATTTTTGCCATTGAAAAACATCATGTTATTCATATACCAGAAATGTTTGAAGCTACTGACTGAATGAAAGGAGCTGGCATCTCACTCTCTTTGAATCTTCTTTATCATGCTAAGAGGAGCAGAAAAAAGCAAAAAATTTCAGACTTGCACCTTGCAATGCGGAGAAATTACTGTTTGTGCATTTACAATATTCATTGATTTTTGCCATTGAAAAACATCATGTTATTCATATACCAGAAATGTTTGAAGCTACTGACTGAATGAAAGGAGCTGGCATCTCACTCTCTTTGAATCTTCTTTATCATGCTAAGAGGAGCAGGAAAAAGCAAAAAATTTCAGAATTGCACCTTGCAATGCGGAGAAATTACTGTTTGTGCATTTACAATATTCATTGATTTTTGCCATTGAAAAACGTCCAGAAATGATTGAAGGTACTGACTGAATGAAAGGAGCTGGCATCTCACTCTCTTTGAATCTTCTTTATCATGCTAAGAGGAGCAGGAAAAAGCAAAAAATTTCAGAATTGCAACTTGCAATGCGGAGAAATTACTGTTTGTGCATTTACAATATTCATTGATTTTTGCCATTGAAAAACGTCCAGAAATGATTGAAGCTACTGACTGAATGAAAGGAGCTGGCATCTCACTCTCTTTGAATCTTCTTTATCATGCTAAGTGGAGCAGGAAAAAGCAAAAAATTTCAGAATTGCACCTTGCAATGCGGAGAAATTACAGTTTGTGCATTTACAATATTCATTGATTTTTGCCATTGAAAAACGTCCAGAAATGATTAAAGCTACTGACTGAATGAAAGGAGCTGGCATCTCACTCTCTTTGAATCTTCTTTATCATGCTAAGAGGAGCAGGAAAAAGCCAAAAATTTCAGAATTGCACCTTGCAATGCGGAGAAATTACTGTTTGTGCATTTACAATATTCGTTGATTTTTGCCATTGAAAAACGTCCAGAAATGATTGAAGCTACTGACTGAATGAAAGGAGCTGGCATCTCACTCTCTTTGAATCTTCTTTATCATGCTAAGAGGAGCAGGAAAAAGCAAAAAATTTCAGAATTGCACCTTGCAATGCGGAGAAATTACAGTTTGTGCATTTACAATATTCATTGATTTTTGCCATTGAAAAACGTCCAGAAATGATTGAAGCTACTGACTGAATGAAAGGAGCTGGCATCTCACTCTCTTTGAATCTTCTTTATCATGCTAAGAGGAGCAGGAAAAAGCAAAAAATTTCAGAATTGCACCTTGCAATGCGGAGAATTTACTGTTTGTGCATTTACAATATTCATTGATTTTTGCCATTGAAAAACATGTTATTCATATACCAGAAATGTTTGAAGCTCCTGACTGAATGATAGGAGCTGGCACCTCACTCTCTTTGAATCTTCTTTATCATGCTAAGAGGAGCAGGAAAAAGCAAAAAATTTCAGAATTGCACCTTGCAATGCGGAGAAATTACTGTTTGTGCATTTACAATATTCATTGATTTTTGCCATTGAAAAACGTCCAGAAATGATTGAAGCTACTGACTGAATGAAAGGAGCTGGCATCTCACTCTCTTTGAATCTTCTTTATCATGCTAAGAGGAGCAGGAAAAAGCAAAAAATTTCAGAATTGCACCTTGCAATGCGGAGAAATTACTGTTTGTGCATTTACAATATTCATTGATTTTTGCCATTGAAAAATGTCCAGAAATGATTGAAGCTACTGACTGAATGAAAGGAGCTGGCATCTCACTCTCTTTGAATCTTCTTTATCATGCTAAGAGGAGCAGGAAAAAGCAAAAAATTTCAGAATTGCGCCTTGCAATGCGGAGAAATTACTGTTTGTGCATTTACAAAATTCATTGATTTTTGCCATTGAAAAACATCATGTTATTCATATACCAGAAATGATTGAAGCTACTGACTGAAGGAAAGGAGCTGGCATCTCACTCTCTTTGAATCTTCTTTATCATGCTAAGAGGAGCAGGAAAAAGCAAAAAATTTCAGAATTGCAACTTGCAATGCGGAGAATTTACTGTTTGTGCATTTACAATATTCATTGATTTTTGCCATTGAAAAACGTCCAGAAATGATTGAAGCTACTGACTGAATGAAAGGAGCTGGCATCTCACTCTCTTTGAATCTTCTTTATCATGCTAAGAGGAGCAGGAAAAAGCAAAAAATTTCAGAATTGCACCTTGCAATGCGGAGAAATTACAGTTTGTGCATTTACAATATTCATTGATTTTTGCCATTGAAAAACGTCCAGAAATGATTGAAGCTACTGACTGAATGAAAGGAGCTGGCATCTCACTCTCTTTGAATCTTCTTTATCATGCTAAGAGGAGCAGGAAAAAGCAAAAAATTTCAGAATTGCACCTTGCAATGCGGAGAAATTACTGTTTGTGCATTTACAATATTCGTTGATTTTTGCCATTGAAATACGTCCAGAAATGATTGAAGCTACTGACTGAATGAAAGGAGCTGGCATCTCACTCTCTTTGAATCTTCTTTATCATGCTAAGAGGAGCAGGAAAAAGCAAAAAATTTCAGAATTGCACCTTGCAATGCGGAGAAATTACAGTTTGTGCATTTACAATATTCATTGATTTTTGCCATTGAAAAACGTCCAGAAATGATTGAAGCTACTGACTGAATGAAAGGAGCTGGCATCTCACTCTCTTTGAATCTTCCTTATCATGCTAAGAGGAGCAGGAAAAAGCAAAAAATTTCAGAATTGCACCTTGCAATGCGGAGAAATTACTGTTTGTGCATTTACAATATTCATTGATTTTTGCCATTGAAAAACATGTTATTCATATACCAGAAATGTTTGAAGCTCCTGACTGAATGAAAGGAGCTGGCACCTCACTCTCTTTGAATCTTCTTTATCATGCTAAGAGGAGCAGGAAAAAGCAAAAAATTTCAGAATTGCACCTTGCAATGCGGAGAAATTACTGTTTGTGCATTTACAATATTCATTGATTTTTGCCATTGAAAAACGTCCAGAAATGATTGTAGCTACTGACTGAATGAAAGGAGCTGGCATCTCACTCTCTTTGAATCTTCTTTATCATGCTAAGAGGAGCAGGAAAAAGCAAAAAATTTCAGAATTGCACCTTGCAATGCGGAGAAATTACTGTTTGTGCATTTACAATATTCATTGATTTTTGCCACTGAAAAATGTCCAGAAATGATTGAAGCTACTGACTGAATGAAAGGAGCTGGCATCTCACTCTCTTTGAATCTTCTTTATCATGCTAAGAGGAGCAGGAAAAAGCAAAAAATTTCAGAATTGCGCCTTGCAATGCGGAGAAATTACTGTTTGTGCATTTACAAAATTCATTGATTTTTGCCATTGAAAAACATCATGTTATTCATATACCAGAAATGATTGAAGCTACTGACTGAAGGAAAGGAGCTGGCATCTCACTCTCTTTGAATCTTCTTTATCATGCTAAGAGGAGCAGGAAAAAGCAAAAAATTTCAGAATTGCACCTTGCAATGCGGAGAAATTACTGTTTGTGCATTTACAATATTCATTGATTTTTGCGATTGAAAAACATCATGTTATTCATATACCAGAAATGATTGAAGCTACTGACTGAATGAAAGGAGCTGGCATCTCACTCTCTTTGAATCTTCTTTATCATGCTAAGAGGAGCAGGAAAAAGCAAAAAATTTCAGAATTGCACCTTGCAATGCGGAGAAATTACAGTTTGTGCATTTACAATATTCATTGATTTTTGCCATTGAAAAACGACCAGAAATGATTGAAGCTACTGACTGAATGAAAGGAGCTGGCATCTCACTCTCTTTGAATCTTCTTTATCATGCTAAGAGGAGCAGGAAAAAGCAAAAAATTTCAGAATTGCACCTTGCAATGCGGAGAAATTACTGTTTGTGCATTTACAATATTCATTGATTTTTGCCATTGAAAAACGTCCAGAAATGATTGAAGGTACTGACTGAATGAAAGGAGCTGGCATCTCACTCTCTTTGAATCTTCTTTATCATGCTAAGAGGAGCAGGAAAAAGCAAAAAATTTCAGAATTGCACCTTGCAATGCGGAGAAATTACTGTTTGTGCATTTACAATATTCATTGATTTTTGCCATTGAAAAACGTCCAGAAATGATTGAAGCTACTGACTGAATGAAAGGAGCTGGCATCTCACTCTCTTTGAATCTTCTTTATCATGCTAAGAGGAGCAGGAAAAAGCAAAAAATTTCAGAATTGCACCTTGCAATGCGGAGAAATTACAGTTTGTGCATTTACAATATTCATTGATTTTTGCCATTGAAAAACGTCCAGAAATGATTGAAGCTACTGACTGAATGAAAGGAGCTGGCATCTCACTCTCTTTGAATCTTCTTTATCATGCTAAGAGGAGCAGGAAAAAGCAAAAAATTTCAGAATTGCACCTTGTAATGCGGAGAAATTACAGTTTGTGCATTTACAATATTCATTGATTTTTGCCATTGAAAAAAGGCCAGAAATGATTGAAGCTACTGACTGAATGAAAGGAGCTGGCATCTCACTCTCTTTGAATCTTCTTTATCATGCTAAGAGGAGCAGGAAAAAGCAAAAAATTTCAGAATTGCACCTTGCAATGCGGAGAAATTACTGTTTGTGCATTTACAATATTCATTGATTTTTGCCATTGAAAAACGTCCAGAAATGATTGAAGGTACTGACTGAATGAAAGGAGCTGGCATCTCACTCTCTTTGAATCTTCTTTATCATGCTAAGAGGAGCAGGAAAAAGCAAAAAATTTCAGAATTGCACCTTGCAATGCGGAGAAATTACTGTTTGTGCATTTACAATATTCATTGATTTTTGCCATTGAAAAACGTCCAGAAATGATTGAAGCTACTGACTGAATGAAAGGAGCTGGCATCTCACTCTCTGAATCTTCTTTATCATGCTAAGAGGAGCAGGAAAAAGCAAAAAATTTCAGAATTGCACCTTGCAATGCGGAGAAATTACTGTTTGTGCATTTACAATATTCATTGATTTTTGCCATTGAAAAATGTCCAGAAATGATTGAAGCTACTGACTGAATGAAAGGAGCTGGCATCTCACTCTCTTTGAATCTTCTTTATCATGCTAAGAGGAGCAGGAAAAAGCAAAAAATTTCAGAATTGCGCCTTGCAATGCGGAGAAATTACTGTTTGTGCATTTACAAAATTCATTGATTTTTGCCATTGAAAAACATCATGTTATTCATATACCAGAAATGATTGAAGCTACTGACTGAAGGAAAGGATCTGGCATCTCACTCTCTTTGAATCTTCTTTATCATGCTTAGAGGAGCAGGAAAAAGCAAAAAATTTCAGAATTGCACCTTGCAATGCGGAGAAATTACTGTTTGTGCATTTACAATATTCATTGATTTTTGCCATTGAAAAACGTCCAGAAATGATTGAAGCTACTGACTGAATGAAAGGAGCTGGCATCTCACTCTCTTTGAATCTTCTTTATCATGCTAAGAGGAGCAGGAAAAAGCAAAAAATTTCAGAATTGCACCTTGCAATGCGGAGAAATTACTGTTTGTGCATTTACAATATTCATTGATTTTTGCGATTGAAAAACATCATGTTATTCATATACCAGAAATGATTGAAGCTACTGACTGAATGAAAGGAGCTGGCATCTCACTCTCTTTGAATCTTCTTTATCATGCTAAGAGGAGCAGGAAAAAGCAAAAAATTTCAGAATTGCACCTTGCAATGCGGAGAAATTACAGTTTGTGCATTTACAATATTCATTGATTTTTGCCATTGAAAAACGTCCAGAAATGATTGAAGCTACTGACTGAATGAAAGGAGCTGGCATCTCACTCTCTTTGAATCTTCTTTATCATGCTAAGAGGAGCAGGAAAAAGCAAAAAATTTCAGAATTGCACCTTGCAATGCGGAGAAATTACTGTTTGTGCATTTACAATATTCATTGATTTTTGCCATTGAAAAACATCATGTTATTCATATACCAGAAATGATTGAAGCTACTGACTGAATGAAAGGAGCTGGCATCTCACTCTCTTTGAATCTTCTTTATCATGCTAAGAGGAGCAGGAAAAAGTAAAAAATTTCAGAATTGCACCTTGCAATGCGGAGAAATTACTGTTTGTGCTTTTATAATATTCAATGATTTTTGCCATTGAAAAACGTCCAGAAATGATTGAAGCTACTGACTGAACGAAAGGAGCTGGCATCTCACTCTCTTTGAATCTTCTTTATCATGCTAAGAGGAGCAGGAAAAAGCAAAAAATTTCAGAATTGCACCTTGCAATGCGGAGAAATTACTGTTTGTGCATTTACAATATTCATTGATTTTTGCCATTGAAAAACATCATGTTATTCATGTACCAGAAATGTTTGAAGCTACTGACTGAATGAAAGGAGCTGGCATCTCACTCTCTTTGAATCTTCTTTATCATGCTAAGAGGAGCAGGAAAAAGCAAAAAATTTCAGAATTGCACATTGCAATGCGGAGAAATTACTGTTTGTGCATTTACAATATTCATTGATTTTTGCCATTGAAAAACGTCCAGAAATGATTGAAGCTACTGACTGAATGAAAGGAGCTGGCATCTCACTCTCTTTGAATCTTCTTTAACATGCAAGGAGGAGCAGGAAAAAGCAAAAAATTTCAGAATTGCACCTTGCAATGCGGAGAAATTACTGTTTGTGCATTTACAATATTCATTGATTTTTGCCATTGAAAAACGTCCAGAAATGATTGAAGCTACTGACTGAATGAAAGGAGCTGGCATCTCACTCTCTTTGAATCTTCTTTATCATGCTAAGAGGAGCAGGAAAAAGCAAAAAATTTCAGAATTGCACCTTGCAATGCGGAGAAATTACTGTTTGTGCATTTACAATATTCATTGATTTTTGCCATTGAAAAATGTCCAGAAATGATTGAAGCTACTGACTGAATGAAATGAACTGGCATCTCACTCTCTTTGAATCTTCTTTATCATGCTAAGAGGAGCAGGAAAAAGCAAAAAATTTCAGAATTGCGCCTTGCAATGCGGAGAAATTACTGTTTGTGCATTTACAAAATTCATTGATTTTTGCCATTGAAAAACATCATGTTATTCATATACCAGAAATGATTGAAGCTACTGACTGAAGGAAAGGATCTGGCATCTCACTCTCTTTGAATCTTCTTTATCATGCTAAGAGGAGCAGGAAAAAGCAAAAAATTTCAGAATTGCACCTTGCAATGCGGAGAAATTACTGTTTGTGCATTTACAATATTCATTGATTTTTGCCATTGAAAAACGTCCAGAAATGATTGAAGCTACTGACTGAATGAAAGGAGCTGGCATCTCACTCTCTTTGAATCTTCTTTATCATGCTAAGAGGAGCAGGAAAAAGCAAAAAATTTCAGAATTGCACCTTGCAATGCGGAGAAATTACTGTTTGTGCATTTACAATATTCATTGATTTTTGCCATTGAAAAACGTCCAGAAATGATTGAAGCTACTGACTGAATGAAAGGAGCTGGCATCTCACTCTCTTTGAATCTTCTTTATCATGCTAAGAGGAGCAGGAAAAAGCAAAAAATTTCAGAATTGCACCTTGCAATGCGGAGAAATTACTGTTTGTGCATTTACAATATTCATTGATTTTTGCCATTGAAAAATGTCCAGAAATGATTGAAGCTACTGACTGAATGAAAGGAGCTGGCATCTCACTCTCTTTGAATCTTCTTTATCATGCTAAGAGGAGCAGGAAAAAGCAAAAAATTTCAGAATTGCGCCTTGCAATGCGGAGAAATTACTGTTTGTGCATTTACAAAATTCATTGATTTTTGCCATTGAAAGACATCATGTTATTCATATACCAGAAATGATTGAAGCTACTGACTGAAGGAAAGGATCTGGCATCTCACTCTCTTTGAATCTTCTTTATCATGCTTAGAGGAGCAGGAAAAAGCAAAAAATTTCAGAATTGCACCTTGCAATGCGGAGAAATTACTGTTTGTGCATTTACAATATTCATTGATTTTTGCCATTGAAAAACGTCCAGAAATGATTGAAGCTACTGACTGAATGAAAGGAGCTGGCATCTCACTCTCTTTGAATCTTCTTTATCATGCTAAGAGGAGCAGGAAAAAGCAAAAAATTTCAGAATTGCACCTTGCAATGCGGAGAAATTACTGTTTGTGGATTTACAATATTCATTGATTTTTGCTATTGAAAAACATCATGTTATTCATATACCAGAAATGATTGAAGCTACTGACTGAATGAAAGGAGCTGGCATCTCACTCTCTTTGAATCTTCTTTATCATGCTAAGAGGAGCAGGAAAAAGCAAAAAATTTCAGAATTGCACCTTGTAATGCGGAGAAATTACAGTTTGTGCATTTACAATATTCATTGATTTTTGCCATTGAAAAAAGGCCAGAAATGATTGAAGCTACTGACTGAATGAAAGGAGCTGGCATCTCACTCTCTTTGAATCTTCTTTATCATGCTAAGAGGAGCAGGAAAAAGCAAAAAATTTCAGAATTGCACCTTGCAATGCGGAGAAATTACTGTTTGTGCATTTACAATATTCATTGATTTTTGCCATTGAAAAACGTCCAGAAATGATTGAAGGTACTGACTGAATGAAAGGAGCTGGCATCTCACTCTCTTTGAATCTTCTTTATCATGCAAAGAGGAGCAGGAAAAAGCAAAAAATTTCAGAATTGCACCTTGCAATGCGGAGAAATTACTGTTTGTGCATTTACAATATTCATTGATTTTTGCCATTGAAAAACGTCCAGAAATGATTGAAGCTACTGACTGAATGAAAGGAGCTGGCATCTCACTCTCTGAATCTTCTTTATCATGCTAAGAGGAGCAGGAAAAAGCAAAAAATTTCAGAATTGCACCTTGCAATGCGGAGAAATTACTGTTTGTGCATTTACAATATTCATTGATTTTTGCCATTGAAAAATGTCCAGAAATGATTGAAGCTACTGACTGAATGAAAGGAGCTGGCATCTCACTCTCTTTGAATCTTCTTTATCATGCTAAGAGGAGCAGGAAAAAGCAAAAAATTTCAGAATTGCGCCTTGCAATGCGGAGAAATTACTGTTTGTGCATTTACAAAATTCATTGATTTTTGCCATTGAAAAACATCATGTTATTCATATACCAGAAATGATTGAAGCTACTGACTGAAGGAAAGGATCTGGCATCTCACTCTCTTTGAATCTTCTTTATCATGCTTAGAGGAGCAGGAAAAAGCAAAAAATTTCAGAATTGCACCTTGCAATGCGGAGAAATTACTGTTTGTGCATTTACAATATTCATTGATTTTTGCCATTGAAAAACGTCCAGAAATGATTGAAGCTACTGACTGAATGAAAGGAGCTGGCATCTCACTCTCTTTGAATCTTCTTTATCATGCTAAGAGGAGCAGGAAAAAGCAAAAAATTTCAGAATTGCACCTTGCAATGCGGAGAAATTACTGTTTGTGCATTTACAATATTCATTGATTTTTGCGATTGAAAAACATCATGTTATTCATATACCAGAAATGATTGAAGCTACTGACTGAATGAAAGGAGCTGGCATCTCACTCTCTTTGAATCTTCTTTATCATGCTAAGAGGAGCAGGAAAAAGTAAAAAATTTCAGAATTGCACCTTGCAATGCGGAGAAATTACTGTTTGTGCATTTACAATATTCAATGATTTTTGCCATTGAAAAACGTCCAGAAATGATTGAAGCTACTGACTGAATGAAATGAGCTGGCATCTCACTCTCTTTGAATCTTGTTTATCATGCTAAGAGGAGCAGGAAAAAGCAAAAAATTTCAGAATTGCACCTTGCAATGCGGAGAAATTACTGTTTGTGCATTTACAATATTCATTGATTTTTGCCATTGAAAAACGTCCAGAAATGATTGAAGCTACTGACTGAATGAAAGGAGCTGGCATCTCACTCTCTTTGAATCTTCTTTATCATGCTAAGAGGAGCAGGAAAAAGCAAAAAATTTCAGAATTGCACCTTGCAATGCGGAGAAATTACTGTTTGTGCATTTACAATATTCATTGATTTTTGCCATTGAAAAACATCATGTTATTCATATACCAGAAATGATTGAAGCTACTGACTGAATGAAAGGAGCTGGCATCTCACTCTCTTTGAATCTTCTTTATCATGCTAAGAGGAGCAGGAAAAAGTAAAAAATTTCAGAATTGCACCTTGCAATGCGGAGAAATTACTGTTTGTGCATTTATAATATTCAATGATTTTTGCCATTGAAAAACGTCCAGAAATGATTGAAGCTACTGACTGAACGAAAGGAGCTGGCATCTCACTCTCTTTGAATCTTCTTTATCATGCTAAGAGGAGCAGGAAAAAGCAAAAAATTTCAGAATTGCACCTTGCAATGCGGAGAAATTACTGTTTGTGCATTTACAATATTCATTGATTTTTGCCATTGAAAAACGTCCAGAAATGATTGAAGCTACTGACTGAATGAAAGGAGCTGGCATCTCACTCTCTTTGAATCTTCTTTATCATGCTAAGAGGAGCAGGAAAAAGCAAAAAATTTCAGAATTGCACCTTGCAATGCGGAGAAATTACTGTTTGTGCATTTACAATATTCATTGATTTTTGCCATTGAAAAACGTCCAGAAATGATTGAAGCTACTGACTGAATGAAAGGAGCTGGCATCTCACTCTCTTTGAATCTTCTTTATCATGCTAAGAGGAGCAGGAAAAAGCAAAAAATTTCAGAATTGCACCTTGCAATGCGGAGAAATTACTGTTTGTGCATTTACAATATTCATTGATTTTTGCCATTGAAAAATGTCCAGAAATGATTGAAGCTACTGACTGAATGAAAGGAGCTGGCATCTCACTCTCTTTGAATCTTCTTTATCATGCTAAGAGGAGCAGGAAAAAGCAAAAAATTTCAGAATTGCGCCTTGCAATGCGGAGAAATTACTGTTTGTGCATTTACAAAATTCATTGATTTTTGCCATTGAAAGACATCATGTTATTCATATACCAGAAATGATTGAAGCTACTGACTGAAGGAAAGGATCTGGCATCTCACTCTCTTTGAATCTTCTTTATCATGCTTAGAGGAGCAGGAAAAAGCAAAAAATTTCAGAATTGCACCTTGCAATGCGGAGAAATTACTGTTTGTGCATTTACAATATTCATTGATTTTTGCCATTGAAAAACGTCCAGAAATGATTGAAGCTACTGACTGAATGAAAGGAGCTGGCATCTCACTCTCTTTGAATCTTCTTTATCATGCTAAGAGGAGCAGGAAAAAGCAAAAAATTTCAGAATTGCACCTTGCAATGCGGAGAAATTACTGTTTGTGGATTTACAATATTCATTGATTTTTGCTATTGAAAAACATCATGTTATTCATATACCAGAAATGATTGAAGCTACTGACTGAATGAAAGGAGCTGGCATCTCACTCTCTTTGAATCTTCTTTATCATGCTAAGAGGAGCAGGAAAAAGCAAAAAATTTCAGAATTGCACCTTGTAATGCGGAGAAATTACAGTTTGTGCATTTACAATATTCATTGATTTTTGCCATTGAAAAAAGGCCAGAAATGATTGAAGCTACTGACTGAATGAAAGGAGCTGGCATCTCACTCTCTTTGAATCTTCTTTATCATGCTAAGAGGAGCAGGAAAAAGCAAAAAATTTCAGAATTGCACCTTGCAATGCGGAGAAATTACTGTTTGTGCATTTACAATATTCATTGATTTTTGCCATTGAAAAACGTCCAGAAATGATTGAAGGTACTGACTGAATGAAAGGAGCTGGCATCTCACTCTCTTTGAATCTTCTTTATCATGCAAAGAGGAGCAGGAAAAAGCAAAAAATTTCAGAATTGCACCTTGCAATGCGGAGAAATTACTGTTTGTGCATTTACAATATTCATTGATTTTTGCCATTGAAAAACGTCCAGAAATGATTGAAGCTACTGACTGAATGAAAGGAGCTGGCATCTCACTCTCTGAATCTTCTTTATCATGCTAAGAGGAGCAGGAAAAAGCAAAAAATTTCAGAATTGCACCTTGCAATGCGGAGAAATTACTGTTTGTGCATTTACAATATTCATTGATTTTTGCCATTGAAAAATGTCCAGAAATGATTGAAGCTACTGACTGAATGAAAGGAGCTGGCATCTCACTCTCTTTGAATCTTCTTTATCATGCTAAGAGGAGCAGGAAAAAGCAAAAAATTTCAGAATTGCGCCTTGCAATGCGGAGAAATTACTGTTTGTGCATTTACAAAATTCATTGATTTTTGCCATTGAAAAACATCATGTTATTCATATACCAGAAATGATTGAAGCTACTGACTGAAGGAAAGGATCTGGCATCTCACTCTCTTTGAATCTTCTTTATCATGCTTAGAGGAGCAGGAAAAAGCAAAAAATTTCAGAATTGCACCTTGCAATGCGGAGAAATTACTGTTTGTGCATTTACAATATTCATTGATTTTTGCCATTGAAAAACGTCCAGAAATGATTGAAGCTACTGACTGAATGAAAGGAGCTGGCATCTCACTCTCTTTGAATCTTCTTTATCATGCTAAGAGGAGCAGGAAAAAGCAAAAAATTTCAGAATTGCACCTTGCAATGCGGAGAAATTACTGTTTGTGCATTTACAATATTCATTGATTTTTGCGATTGAAAAACATCATGTTATTCATATACCAGAAATGATTGAAGCTACTGACTGAATGAAAGGAGCTGGCATCTCACTCTCTTTGAATCTTCTTTATCATGCTAAGAGGAGCAGGAAAAAGTAAAAAATTTCAGAATTGCACCTTGCAATGCGGAGAAATTACTGTTTGTGCATTTACAATATTCAATGATTTTTGCCATTGAAAAACGTCCAGAAATGATTGAAGCTACTGACTGAATGAAATGAGCTGGCATCTCACTCTCTTTGAATCTTGTTTATCATGCTAAGAGGAGCAGGAAAAAGCAAAAAATTTCAGAATTGCACCTTGCAATGCGGAGAAATTACTGTTTGTGCATTTACAATATTCATTGATTTTTGCCATTGAAAAACGTCCAGAAATGATTGAAGCTACTGACTGAATGAAAGGAGCTGGCATCTCACTCTCTTTGAATCTTCTTTATCATGCTAAGAGGAGCAGGAAAAAGCAAAAAATTTCAGAATTGCACCTTGCAATGCGGAGAAATTACTGTTTGTGCATTTACAATATTCATTGATTTTTGCCATTGAAAAACATCATGTTATTCATATACCAGAAATGATTGAAGCTACTGACTGAATGAAAGGAGCTGGCATCTCACTCTCTTTGAATCTTCTTTATCATGCTAAGAGGAGCAGGAAAAAGTAAAAAATTTCAGAATTGCACCTTGCAATGCGGAGAAATTACTGTTTGTGCATTTATAATATTCAATGATTTTTGCCATTGAAAAACGTCCAGAAATGATTGAAGCTACTGACTGAACGAAAGGAGCTGGCATCTCACTCTCTTTGAATCTTCTTTATCATGCTAAGAGGAGCAGGAAAAAGCAAAAAATTTCAGAATTGCACCTTGCAATGCGGAGAAATTACTGTTTGTGCATTTACAATATTCATTGATTTTTGCCATTGAAAAACATCATGTTATTCATGTACCAGAAATGTTTGAAGCTACTGACTGAATGAAAGGAGCTGGCATCTCACTCTCTTTGAATCTTCTTTATCATGCTAAGAGGAGCAGGAAAAAGCAAAAAATTTCAGAATTGCACATTGCAATGCGGAGAAATTACTGTTTGTGCATTTACAATATTCATTGATTTTTGCCATTGAAAAACGTCCAGAAATGATTGAAGCTACTGACTGAATGAAAGGAGCTGGCATCTCACTCTCTTTGAATCTTCTTTAACATGCAAGGAGGAGCAGGAAAAAGCAAAAAATTTCAGAATTGCACCTTGCAATGCGGAGAAATTACTGTTTGTGCATTTACAATATTCATTGATTTTTGCCATTGAAAAACGTCCAGAAATGATTGAAGCTACTGACTGAATGAAAGGAGCTGGCATCTCACTCTCTTTGAATCTTCTTTATCATGCTAAGAGGAGCAGGAAAAAGCAAAAAATTTCAGAATTGCACCTTGCAATGCGGAGAAATTACTGTTTGTGCATTTACAATATTCATTGATTTTTGCCATTGAAAAATGTCCAGAAATGATTGAAGCTACTGACTGAATGAAATGAACTGGCATCTCACTCTCTTTGAATCTTCTTTATCATGCTAAGAGGAGCAGGAAAAAGCAAAAAATTTCAGAATTGCGCCTTGCAATGCGGAGAAATTACTGTTTGTGCATTTACAAAATTCATTGATTTTTGCCATTGAAAAACATCATGTTATTCATATACCAGAAATGATTGAAGCTACTGACTGAAGGAAAGGATCTGGCATCTCACTCTCTTTGAATCTTCTTTATCATGCTAAGAGGAGCAGGAAAAAGCAAAAAATTTCAGAATTGCACCTTGCAATGCGGAGAAATTACTGTTTGTGCATTTACAATATTCATTGATTTTTGCCATTGAAAAACGTCCAGAAATGATTGAAGCTACTGACTGAATGAAAGGAGCTGGCATCTCACTCTCTTTGAATCTTCTTTATCATGCTAAGAGGAGCAGGAAAAAGCAAAAAATTTCAGAATTGCACCTTGCAATGCGGAGAAATTACTGTTTGTGCATTTACAATATTCATTGATTTTTGCCATTGAAAAACGTCCAGAAATGATTGAAGCTACTGACTGAATGAAAGGAGCTGGCATCTCACTCTCTTTGAATCTTCTTTATCATGCTAAGAGGAGCAGGAAAAAGCAAAAAATTTCAGAATTGCACCTTGCAATGCGGAGAAATTACTGTTTGTGCATTTACAATATTCATTGATTTTTGCCATTGAAAAATGTCCAGAAATGATTGAAGCTACTGACTGAATGAAAGGAGCTGGCATCTCACTCTCTTTGAATCTTCTTTATCATGCTAAGAGGAGCAGGAAAAAGCAAAAAATTTCAGAATTGCGCCTTGCAATGCGGAGAAATTACTGTTTGTGCATTTACAAAATTCATTGATTTTTGCCATTGAAAAACATCATGTTATTCATATACCAGAAATGATTGAAGCTACTGACTGAAGGAAAGGATCTGGCATCTCACTCTCTTTGAATCTTCTTTATCATGCTAAGAGGAGCAGGAAAAAGCAAAAAATTTCAGAATTGCACCTTGCAATGCAGAGAAATTACTGTTTGTGCATTTACAATATTCATTGATTTTTGTCATTGAAAAACGTCCAGAAATGATTGAAGCTACTGACTGAATGAAAGGAGCTGGCATCTCACTCTCTTTGAATCTTCTTTATCATGCTAAGAGGAGCAGGAAAAAGCAAAAAATTTCAGAATTGCACCTTGCAATGCGGAGAAATTACTGTTTGTGCATTTACAATATTCATTGATTTTTGCCATTGAAAAACGTCCAGAAATGATTGAAGCTACTGACTGAATGAAAGGAGCTGGCATCTCACTCTCTTTGAATCTTCTTTATCATGCTAAGAGGAGCAGGAAAAAGCAATAAATTTCAGAATTGCACCTTGCAATGCGGAGAAATTACTGTTTGTGCATTTACAATATTCATTGATTTTTGCCATTGAAAAATGTCCAGAAATGATTGAAGCTACTGACTGAATGAAAGGAGCTGGCATCTCACTCTCTTTTAATCTTCTTTATCATGCTAAGAGGAGCAGGAAAAAGCAAAAAATTTCAGAATTGCGCCTTGCAATGCGGAGAAATTACTGTTTGTGCATTTACAAAATTCATTGATTTTTGCCATTGAAAAACATCATGTTATTCATATACCAGAAATGATTGAAGCTACTGACTGAAGGAAAGGATCTGGCATCTCACTCTCTTTGAATCTTCTTTATCATGCTAAGAGGAGCAGGAAAAAGCAAAAAATTTCAGAATTGCACCTTGCAATGCGGAGAAATTACTGTTTGTGCATTTACAATATTCATTGATTTTTGCCATTGAAAAACGTCCAGAAATGATTGAAGCTACTGACTGAATGAAAGGAGCTGGCATCTCACTCTCTTTGAATCTTCTTTATCATGCTAAGAGGAGCAGGAAAAAGCAAAAAATTTCAGAATTGCACCTTGCAATGCGGAGAAATTACTGTTTGTTCATTTACAATATTCATTGATTTTTGCCATTGAAAAATGTCCAGAAATGATTGAAGCTACTGACTGAATGAAAGGAGCTGGCATCTCACTCTCTTTGAATCTTCTTTATCATGCTAAGAGGAGCAGGAAAAAGCAAAAAATTTCAGAATTGCGCCTTGCAATGCGGAGAAATTACTGTTTGTGCATTTACAAAATTCATTGATTTTTGCCATTGAAAAACATCATGTTATTCATATACCAGAAATGATTGAAGCTACTGACTGAAGGAAAGGATCTGGCATCTCACTCTCTTTGAATCTTCTTTATCATGCTAAGAGGAGCAGGAAAAAGCAAAAAATTTCAGAATTGCACCTTGCAATGCGGAGAAATTACTGTTTGTGCATTTACTATATTCATTGATTTTTGCCATTGAAAAACGTCCAGAAATGATTGAAGCTACTGACTGAATGAAAGGAGCTGGCATCTCACTCTCTTTGAATCTTCTTTATCATGCTAAGAGGAGCAGGAAAAAGCAAAAAATTTCAGAATTGCACCTTGCAATGCGGAGAAATTACTGTTTGTGCATTTACAATATTCATTGATTTTTGCGATTGAAAAACATCATGTTATTCATATACCAGAAATGATTGAAGCTACTGACTGAATGAAAGGAGCTGGCATCTCACTCTCTTTGAATCTTCTTTATCATGCTAAGAGGAGCAGGAAAAAGTAAAAAATTTCAGAATTGCACCTTGCAATGCGGAGAAATTACTGTTTGTGCATTTACAATATTCAATGATTTTTGCCATTGAAAAACGTCCAGAAATGATTGAAGCTACTGACTGAATGAAAGGAGCTGGCATCTCACTCTCTTTGAATCTTCTTTATCATGCTAAGAGGAGCAGGAAAAAGCAAAAAATTTCAGAATTGCACCTTGCAATGCAGAGAAATTACTGTTTGTGCATTTACAATATTCATTGATTTTTGCCATTGAAAAATGTCCAGAAATGATTGAAGCTACTGACTGAATGAAAGGAGCTGGCATCTCACTCTCTTTGAATCTTCTTTATCATGCTAAGAGGAGCAGGAAAAAGCAAAAAATTTCAGAATTGCACATTGCAATGCGGAGAAATTACTGTTTGTGCATTTACAATATTCATTGATTTTTGCCATTGAAAAACGTCCAGAAATGATTGAAGCTACTGACTGAATGAAAGGAGCTGGCATCTCACTCTCTTTGAATCTTCTTTATCATGCTAAGAGGAGCAGGAAAAAGCAAAAAATTTCAGAATTGCACCTTGCAATGCGGAGAAATTACTGTTTGTGCATTTACAATATTCATTGATTTTTGCGATTGAAAAACATCATGTTATTCATATACCAGAAATGATGGAAGCTACTGACTGAATGAAAGGAGCTGGCATCTCACTCTCTTTGAATCTTCTTTATCATGCTAAGAGGAGCAGGAAAAAGTAAAAAATTTCAGAATTGCACCTTGCAATGCGGAGAAATTACTGTTTGTGCATTTACAATATTCAATGATTTTTGCCATTGAAAAACGTCCAGAAATGATTGAAGCTACTGACTGAATGAAAGGAGCTGGCATCTCACTCTCTTTGAATTTTCTTTATCATGCTAAGAGGAGCAGGAAAAAGCAAAAAATTTCAGAATTGCACCTTGCAATGCAGAGAAATTACTGTTTGTGCATTTACAATATTCATTGATTTTTGCCATTGAAAAATGTCCAGAAATGATTGAAGCTACTGACTGAATGAAAGGAGCTGGCATCTCACTCTCTTTGAATCTTCTTTATCATGCTAAGAGGAGCAGGAAAAAGCAAAAAATTTCAGAATTGCACATTGCAATGCGGAGAAATTACTGTTTGTGCATTTACAATATTCATTGATTTTTGCCATTGAAAAACGTCCAGAAATGATTGAAGCTACTGACTGAATGAAAGGAGCTGGCATCTCACTCTCTTTGAATCTTCTTTATCATGCTAAGAGGAGCAGGAAAAAGCAAAAAATTTCAGAATTGCACCTTGCAATGCGGAGAAATTACTGTTTGTGCATTTACAATATTCATTGATTTTTGCCATTGAAAAACGTCCAGAAATGATTGAAGCTACTGACTGAATGAAAGGAGCTGGCATCTCACTCTCTTTGAATCTTCTTTATCATGCTAAGAGGAGCAGGAAAAAGCAAAAAATTTCAGAATTGCACCTTGCAATGCGGAGAAATTACTGTTTGTGCATTTACAATATTCATTGATTTTTGCCATTGAAAAATGTCCAGAAATGATTGAAGCTACTGACTGAATGAAATGAACTGGCATCTCACTCTCTTTGAATCTTCTTTATCATGCTAAGAGGAGCAGGAAAAAGCAAAAAATTTCAGAATTGCGCCTTGCAATGCGGAGAAATTACTGTTTGTGCATTTACAAAATTCATTGATTTTTGCCATTGAAAAACATCATGTTATTCATATACCAGAAATGATTGAAGCTACTGACTGAAGGAAAGGATCTGGCATCTCACTCTCTTTGAATCTTCTTTATCATGCTAAGAGGAGCAGGAAAAAGCAAAAAATTTCAGAATTGCACCTTGCAATGCGGAGAAATTACTGTTTGTGCATTTACAATATTCATTGATTTTTGCCATTGAAAAACGTCCAGAAATGATTGAAGCTACTGACTGAATGAAAGGAGCTGGCATCTCACTCTCTTTGAATCTTCTTTATCATGCTAAGAGGAGCAGGAAAAAGCAAAAAATTTCAGAATTGCACCTTGCAATGCGGAGAAATTACTGTTTGTGCATTTACAATATTCATTGATTTTTGCCATTGAAAAACGTCCAGAAATGATTGAAGCTACTGACTGAATGAAAGGAGCTGGCATCTCACTCTCTTTGAATCTTCTTTATCATGCTAAGAGGAGCAGGAAAAAGCAAAAAATTTCAGAATTGCACCTTGCAATGCGGAGAAATTACTGTTTGTGCATTTACAATATTCATTGATTTTTGCCATTGAAAAATGTCCAGAAATGATTGAAGCTACTGACTGAATGAAAGGAGCTGGCATCTCACTCTCTTTGAATCTTCTTTATCATGCTAAGAGGAGCAGGAAAAAGCAAAAAATTTCAGAATTGCGCCTTGCAATGCGGAGAAATTACTGTTTGTGCATTTACAAAATTCATTGATTTTTGCCATTGAAAAACATCATGTTATTCATATACCAGAAATGATTGAAGCTACTGACTGAAGGAAAGGATCTGGCATCTCACTCTCTTTGAATCTTCTTTATCATGCTAAGAGGAGCAGGAAAAAGCAAAAAATTTCAGAATTGCACCTTGCAATGCAGAGAAATTACTGTTTGTGCATTTACAATATTCATTGATTTTTGTCATTGAAAAACGTCCAGAAATGATTGAAGCTACTGACTGAATGAAAGGAGCTGGCATCTCACTCTCTTTGAATCTTCTTTATCATGCTAAGAGGAGCAGGAAAAAGCAAAAAATTTCAGAATTGCACCTTGCAATGCGGAGAAATTACTGTTTGTGCATTTACAATATTCATTGATTTTTGCCATTGAAAAATGTCCAGAAATGATTGAAGCTACTGACTGAATGAAAGGAGCTGGCATCTCACTCTCTTTGAATCTTCTTTATCATGCTAAGAGGAGCAGGAAAAAGCAAAAAATTTCAGAATTGCACCTTGCAATGCGGAGAAATTACTGTTTGTGCATTTACAATATTCATTGATTTTTGCCATTGAAAAACGTCCAGAAATGATTGAAGCTACTGACTGAATGAAAGGAGCTGGCATCTCACTCTCTTTGAATCTTCTTTATCATGCTAAGAGGAGCAGGAAAAAGCAATAAATTTCAGAATTGCACCTTGCAATGCGGAGAAATTACTGTTTGTGCATTTACAATATTCATTGATTTTTGCCATTGAAAAATGTCCAGAAATGATTGAAGCTACTGACTGAATGAAAGGAGCTGGCATCTCACTCTCTTTTAATCTTCTTTATCATGCTAAGAGGAGCAGGAAAAAGCAAAAAATTTCAGAATTGCGCCTTGCAATGCGGAGAAATTACTGTTTGTGCATTTACAAAATTCATTGATTTTTGCCATTGAAAAACATCATGTTATTCATATACCAGAAATGATTGAAGCTACTGACTGAAGGAAAGGATCTGGCATCTCACTCTCTTTGAATCTTCTTTATCATGCTAAGAGGAGCAGGAAAAAGCAAAAAATTTCAGAATTGCACCTTGCAATGCGGAGAAATTACTGTTTGTGCATTTACAATATTCATTGATTTTTGCCATTGAAAAACGTCCAGAAATGATTGAAGCTACTGACTGAATGAAAGGAGCTGGCATCTCACTCTCTTTGAATCTTCTTTATCATGCTAAGAGGAGCAGGAAAAAGCAAAAAATTTCAGAATTGCACCTTGCAATGCGGAGAAATTACTGTTTGTTCATTTACAATATTCATTGATTTTTGCCATTGAAAAATGTCCAGAAATGATTGAAGCTACTGACTGAATGAAAGGAGCTGGCATCTCACTCTCTTTGAATCTTCTTTATCATGCTAAGAGGAGCAGGAAAAAGCAAAAAATTTCAGAATTGCGCCTTGCAATGCGGAGAAATTACTGTTTGTGCATTTACAAAATTCATTGATTTTTGCCATTGAAAAACATCATGTTATTCATATACCAGAAATGATTGAAGCTACTGACTGAAGGAAAGGATCTGGCATCTCACTCTCTTTGAATCTTCTTTATCATGCTAAGAGGAGCAGGAAAAAGCAAAAAATTTCAGAATTGCACCTTGCAATGCGGAGAAATTACTGTTTGTGCATTTACTATATTCATTGATTTTTGCCATTGAAAAACGTCCAGAAATGATTGAAGCTACTGACTGAATGAAAGGAGCTGGCATCTCACTCTCTTTGAATCTTCTTTATCATGCTAAGAGGAGCAGGAAAAAGCAAAAAATTTCAGAATTGCACCTTGCAATGCGGAGAAATTACTGTTTGTGCATTTACAATATTCATTGATTTTTGCGATTGAAAAACATCATGTTATTCATATACCAGAAATGATTGAAGCTACTGACTGAATGAAAGGAGCTGGCATCTCACTCTCTTTGAATCTTCTTTATCATGCTAAGAGGAGCAGGAAAAAGTAAAAAATTTCAGAATTGCACCTTGCAATGCGGAGAAATTACTGTTTGTGCATTTACAATATTCAATGATTTTTGCCATTGAAAAACGTCCAGAAATGATTGAAGCTACTGACTGAATGAAAGGAGCTGGCATCTCACTCTCTTTGAATCTTCTTTATCATGCTAAGAGGAGCAGGAAAAAGCAAAAAATTTCAGAATTGCACCTTGCAATGCAGAGAAATTACTGTTTGTGCATTTACAATATTCATTGATTTTTGCCATTGAAAAATGTCCAGAAATGATTGAAGCTACTGACTGAATGAAAGGAGCTGGCATCTCACTCTCTTTGAATCTTCTTTATCATGCTAAGAGGAGCAGGAAAAAGCAAAAAATTTCAGAATTGCACATTGCAATGCGGAGAAATTACTGTTTGTGCATTTACAATATTCATTGATTTTTGCCATTGAAAAACGTCCAGAAATGATTGAAGCTACTGACTGAATGAAAGGAGCTGGCATCTCACTCTCTTTGAATCTTCTTTATCATGCTAAGAGGAGCAGGAAAAAGCAAAAAATTTCAGAATTGCACCTTGCAATGCGGAGAAATTACTGTTTGTGCATTTACAATATTCATTGATTTTTGCGATTGAAAAACATCATGTTATTCATATACCAGAAATGATGGAAGCTACTGACTGAATGAAAGGAGCTGGCATCTCACTCTCTTTGAATCTTCTTTATCATGCTAAGAGGAGCAGGAAAAAGTAAAAAATTTCAGAATTGCACCTTGCAATGCGGAGAAATTACTGTTTGTGCATTTACAATATTCAATGATTTTTGCCATTGAAAAACGTCCAGAAATGATTGAAGCTACTGACTGAATGAAAGGAGCTGGCATCTCACTCTCTTTGAATTTTCTTTATCATGCTAAGAGGAGCAGGAAAAAGCAAAAAATTTCAGAATTGCACCTTGCAATGCAGAGAAATTACTGTTTGTGCATTTACAATATTCATTGATTTTTGCCATTGAAAAATGTCCAGAAATGATTGAAGCTACTGACTGAATGAAAGGAGCTGGCATCTCACTCTCTTTGAATCTTCTTTATCATGCTAAGAGGAGCAGGAAAAAGCAAAAAATTTCAGAATTGCACATTGCAATGCGGAGAAATTACTGTTTGTGCATTTACAATATTCATTGATTTTTGCCATTGAAAAACGTCCAGAAATGATTGAAGCTACTGACTGAATGAAAGGAGCTGGCATCTCACTCTCTTTGAATCTTCTTTATCATGCTAAGAGGAGCAGGAAAAAGCAAAAAATTTCAGAATTGCACCTTGCAATGCGGAGAAATTACTGTTTGTGCATTTACAATATTCATTGATTTTTGCCATTGAAAAACGTCCAGAAATGATTGAAGCTACTGACTGAATGAAAGGAGCTGGCATCTCACTCTCTTTGAATCTTCTTTACCATGCTAAGAGGAGCAGGAAAAAGCAAAAAATTTCAGAATTGCACCTTGCAATGCGGAGAAATTACTGTTTGTGCATTTACAATATTCATTGATTTTTGCCATTGAAAAACGTCCAGAAATGATTGAAGCTACTGACTGAATGAAAGGAGCTGGCATCTCACTCTCTTTGAATCTTCTTTATCATGCTAAGAGGAGCAGGAAAAAGCAAAAAATTTCAGAATTGCACCTTGCAATGCGGAGAAATTACTGTTTGTGCATTTACAATATTCATTGATTTTTGCCATTGAAAAACGTCCAGAAATGATTGAAGCTACTGACTGAATGAAAGGAGCTGGCATCTCACTCTCTTTGAATCTTCTTTATCATGCTAAGAGGAGCAGGAAAAAGCAAAAAATTTCAGAATTGCACCTTGCAATGCGGAGAAATTACTGTTTGTTCATTTACAATATTCATTGATTTTTGCCATTGAAAAATGTCCAGAAATGATTGAAGCTACTGACTGAATGAAAGGAGCTGGCATCTCACTCTCTTTGAATCTTCTTTATCATGCTAAGAGGAGCAGGAAAAAGCAAAAAATTTCAGAATTGCGCCTTGCAATGCGGAGAAATTACTGTTTGTGCATTTACAAAATTCATTGATTTTTGCCATTGAAAAACATCATGTTATTCATATACCAGAAATGATTGAAGCTACTGACTGAAGGAAAGGATCTGGCATCTCACTCTCTTTGAATCTTCTTTATCATGCTAAGAGGAGCAGGAAAAAGCAAAAAATTTCAGAATTGCACCTTGCAATGCGGAGAAATTACTGTTTGTGCATTTACTATATTCATTGATTTTTGCCATTGAAAAACGTCCAGAAATGATTGAAGCTACTGACTGAATGAAAGGAGCTGGCATCTCACTCTCTTTGAATCTTCTTTATCATGCTAAGAGGAGCAGGAAAAAGCAAAAAATTTCAGAATTGCACCTTGCAATGCGGAGAAATTACTGTTTGTGCATTTACAATATTCATTGATTTTTGCGATTGAAAAACATCATGTTATTCATATACCAGAAATGATTGAAGCTACTGACTGAATGAAAGGAGCTGGCATCTCACTCTCTTTGAATCTTCTTTATCATGCTAAGAGGAGCAGGAAAAAGTAAAAAATTTCAGAATTGCACCTTGCAATGCGGAGAAATTACTGTTTGTGCATTTACAATATTCAATGATTTTTGCCATTGAAAAACGTCCAGAAATGATTGAAGCTACTGACTGAATGAAAGGAGCTGGCATCTCACTCTCTTTGAATCTTCTTTATCATGCTAAGAGGAGCAGGAAAAAGCAAAAAATTTCAGAATTGCACCTTGCAATGCAGAGAAATTACTGTTTGTGCATTTACAATATTCATTGATTTTTGCCATTGAAAAATGTCCAGAAATGATTGAAGCTACTGACTGAATGAAAGGAGCTGGCATCTCACTCTCTTTGAATCTTCTTTATCATGCTAAGAGGAGCAGGAAAAAGCAAAAAATTTCAGAATTGCACATTGCAATGCGGAGAAATTACTGTTTGTGCATTTACAATATTCATTGATTTTTGCCATTGAAAAACGTCCAGAAATGATTGAAGCTACTGACTGAATGAAAGGAGCTGGCATCTCACTCTCTTTGAATCTTCTTTATCATGCTAAGAGGAGCAGGAAAAAGCAAAAAATTTCAGAATTGCACCTTGCAATGCGGAGAAATTACTGTTTGTGCATTTACAATATTCATTGATTTTTGCGATTGAAAAACATCATGTTATTCATATACCAGAAATGATTGAAGCTACTGACTGAATGAAAGGAGCTGGCATCTCACTCTCTTTGAATCTTCTTTATCATGCTAAGAGGAGCAGGAAAAAGTAAAAAATTTCAGAATTGCACCTTGCAATGCGGAGAAATTACTGTTTGTGCATTTACAATATTCAATGATTTTTGCCATTGAAAAACGTCCAGAAATGATTGAAGCTACTGACTGAATGAAAGGAGCTGGCATCTCACTCTCTTTGAATCTTCTTTATCATGCTAAGAGGAGCAGGAAAAAGCAAAAAATTTCAGAATTGCACCTTGCAATGCAGAGAAATTACTGTTTGTGCATTTACAATATTCATTGATTTTTGCCATTGAAAAATGTCCAGAAATGATTGAAGCTACTGACTGAATGAAAGGAGCTGGCATCTCACTCTCTTTGAATCTTCTTTATCATGCTAAGAGGAGCAGGAAAAAGCAAAAAATTTCAGAATTGCACATTGCAATGCGGAGAAATTACTGTTTGTGCATTTACAATATTCATTGATTTTTGCCATTGAAAAACGTCCAGAAATGATTGAAGCTACTGACTGAATGAAAGGAGCTGGCATCTCACTCTCTTTGAATCTTCTTTATCATGCTAAGAGGAGCAGGAAAAAGCAAAAAATTTCAGAATTGCACCTTGCAATGCGGAGAAATTACTGTTTGTGCATTTACAATATTCATTGATTTTTGCCATTGAAAAACGTCCAGAAATGATTGAAGCTACTGACTGAATGAAAGGAGCTGGCATCTCACTCTCTTTGAATCTTCTTTATCATGCTAAGAGGAGCAGGAAAAAGCAAAAAATTTCAGAATTGCACCTTGCAATGCGGAGAAATTACTGTTTGTGCATTTACAATATTCATTGATTTTTGCCATTGAAAAATGTCCAGAAATGATTGAAGCTACTGACTGAATGAAAGGAGCTGGCATCTCACTCTCTTTGAATCTTCTTTATCATGCTAAGAGGAGCAGGAAAAAGCAAAAAATTTCAGAATTGCACATTGCAATGCGGAGAAATTACTGTTTGTGCATTTACAATATTCATTGATTTTTGCCATTGAAAAACGTCCAGAAATGATTGAAGCTACTGACTGAATGAAAGGAGCTGGCATCTCACTCTCTTTGAATCTTCTTTATCATGCTAAGAGGAGCAGGAAAAAGCAAAAAATTTCAGAATTGCACCTTGCAATGCGGAGAAATTACTGTTTGTGCATTTACAATATTCATTGATTTTTGCTATTGAAAAACATCATGTTATTCATATACCAGAAATGATTGAAGCTACTGACTGAATGAAAGGAGCTGGCATCTCACTCTCTTTGAATCCTCTTTATCATGCTAAGAGGAGCAGGAAAAAGCAAAAAATTTCAGAATTGCACCTTGCAATGCGGAGAAATTACAGTTTGTGCATTTACAATATTCATTGATTTTTGCCATTGAAAAACATCCAGAAATGATTGAAGCTACTGACTGAATGAAAGGAGCTGGCATCTCACTCTCTTTGAATCTTCTTTATCATGCTAAGAGGAGCAGGAAAAAGCAAAAAATTTCAGAATTGCACCTTGCAATGCGGAGAAATTACTGTTTGTGCATTTACAATATTCATTGATTTTTGCCATTGAAAAACGTCCAGAAATGATTGAAGGTACTGACTGAATGAAAGGAGCTGGCATCTCGCTCTCTTTGAATCTTCTTTATCATGCTAAGAGGAGCAGGAAAAAGCAAAAAATTTCAGAATTGCACCTTGCAATGCGGAGAAATTACTGTTTGTGCATTTACAATATTCATTGATTTTTGCCATTGAAAAACGTCCAGAAATGATTGAAGCTACTGACTGAATGAAAGGAGCTGGCATCTCACTCTCTTTGAGTCTTCTTTATCATGCTAAGAGGAGCAGGAAAAAGCAAAAAATTTCAGAATTGCACCTTGCAATGCGGAGAAATTACTGTTTGTGCATTTACAATATTCATTGATTTTTGCCATTGAAAAATGTCCAGAAATGATTGAAGCTACTGACTGAATGAAAGGAGCTGGCATCTCACTCTCTTTGAATCTTCTTTATCATGCTAAGAGGAGCAGGAAAAAGCAAAAAATTTCAGAATTGCTCCTTGCAATGCAGAGAAATTACTGTTTGTGCATTTACAAAATTCATTGATTTTTGCCATTGAAAAACATCATGTTATTCATATACCAGAAATGATTGAAGCTACTGACTGAAGGAAAGGATATGGCATCTCACTCTCTTTGAATCTTCTTTATCATGCTTAGAGGAGCAGGAAAAAGCAAAAAAATTCAGAATTGCACCTTGCAATGCGGAGAAATTACTGTTTGTGCATTTACAATATTCATTGATTTTTGCCATTGAAAAACGTCCAGAAATGATTGAAGCTACTGACTGAATGAAAGGAGCTGGCATCTCACTCTCTTTGAATCTTCTTTATCATGCTAAGAGGAGCAGGAAAAAGCAAAAAATTTCAGAATTGCACCTTGCAATGCGGAGAAATTACTGTTTGTGCATTTACAATATTCATTGATTTTTGCGATTGAAAAACATCATGTTATTCATATACCAGAAATGATTGAAGCTACTGACTGAATGAAAGGAGCTGGCATCTCACTCTCTTTGAATCTTCTTTATCATGCTAAGAGGAGCAGGAAAAAGTAAAAAATTTCAGAATTGCACCTTGCAATGCGGAGAAATTACTGTTTGTGCATTTACAATATTCAATGATTTTTGCCATTGAAAAACGTCCAGAAATGATTGAAGCTACTGACTGAATGAAAGGAGCTGGCATCTCACTCTCTTTGAATCTTCTTTATCATGCTAAGAGGAGCAGGAAAAAGCAAAAAATTTCAGAATTGCACCTTGCAATGCAGAGAAATTACTGTTTGTGCATTTACAATATTCATTGATTTTTGCCATTGAAAAATGTCCAGAAATGATTGAAGCTACTGACTGAATGAAAGGATCTGGCATCTCACTCTCTTTGAATCTTCTTTATCATGCTAAGAGGAGCAGGAAAAAGCAAAAAATTTCAGAATTGCACATTGCAATGCGGAGAAATTACTGTTTGTGCATTTACAATATTCATTGATTTTTGCCATTGAAAAACGTCCAGAAATGATTGAAGCTACTGACTGAATGAAAGGAGCTGGCATCTCACTCTCTTTGAATCTTCTTTATCATGCTAAGAGGAGCAGGAAAAAGCAAAAAATTTCAGAATTGCACCTTGCAATGCGGAGAAATTACTGTTTGTGCATTTACAATATTCATTGATTTTTGCGATTGAAAAACATCATGTTATTCATATACCAGAAATGATTGAAGCTACTGACTGAATGAAAGGAGCTGGCATCTCACTCTCTTTGAATCTTCTTTATCATGCTAAGAGGAGCAGGAAAAAGTAAAAAATTTCAGAATTGCACCTTGCAATGCGGAGAAATTACTGTTTGTGCATTTACAATATTCAATGATTTTTGCCATTGAAAAACGTCCAGAAATGATTGAAGCTACTGACTGAATGAAAGGAGCTGGCATCTCACTCTCTTTGAATCTTCTTTATCATGCTAAGAGGAGCAGGAAAAAGCAAAAAATTTCAGAATTGCACCTTGCAATGCAGAGAAATTACTGTTTGTGCATTTACAATATTCATTGATTTTTGCCATTGAAAAATGTCCAGAAATGATTGAAGCTACTGACTGAATGAAAGGAGCTGGCATCTCACTCTCTTTGAATCTTCTTTATCATGCTAAGAGGAGCAGGAAAAAGCAAAAAATTTCAGAATTGCACATTGCAATGCGGAGAAATTACTGTTTGTGCATTTACAATATTCATTGATTTTTGCCATTGAAAAACGTCCAGAAATGATTGAAGCTACTGACTGAATGAAAGGAGCTGGCATCTCACTCTCTTTGAATCTTCTTTATCATGCTAAGAGGAGCAGGAAAAAGCAAAAAATTTCAGAATTGCACCTTGCAATGCGGAGAAATTACTGTTTGTGCATTTACAATATTCATTGATTTTTGCCATTGAAAAACGTCCAGAAATGATTGAAGCTACTGACTGAATGAAAGGAGCTGGCATCTCACTCTCTTTGAATCTTCTTTATCATGCTAAGAGGAGCAGGAAAAAGCAAAAAATTTCAGAATTGCACCTTGCAATGCGGAGAAATTACTGTTTGTGCATTTACAATATTCATTGATTTTTGCCATTGAAAAATGTCCAGAAATGATTGAAGCTACTGACTGAATGAAAGGAGCTGGCATCTCACTCTCTTTGAATCTTCTTTATCATGCTAAGAGGAGCAGGAAAAAGCAAAAAATTTCAGAATTGCACATTGCAATGCGGAGAAATTACTGTTTGTGCATTTACAATATTCATTGATTTTTGCCATTGAAAAACGTCCAGAAATGATTGAAGCTACTGACTGAATGAAAGGAGCTGGCATCTCACTCTCTTTGAATCTTCTTTATCATGCTAAGAGGAGCAGGAAAAAGCAAAAAATTTCAGAATTGCACCTTGCAATGCGGAGAAATTACTGTTTGTGCATTTACAATATTCATTGATTTTTGCTATTGAAAAACATCATGTTATTCATATACCAGAAATGATTGAAGCTACTGACTGAATGAAAGGAGCTGGCATCTCACTCTCTTTGAATCTTCTTTATCATGCTAAGAGGAGCAGGAAAAAGCAAAAAATTTCAGAATTGCACCTTGCAATGCGGAGAAATTACAGTTTGTGCATTTACAATATTCATTGATTTTTGCCATTGAAAAACGTCCAGAAATGATTGAAGCTACTGACTGAATGAAAGGAGCTGGCATCTCACTCTCTTTGAATCTTCTTTATCATGCTAAGAGGAGCAGGAAAAAGCAAAAAATTTCAGAATTGCACCTTGCAATGCGGAGAAATTACTGTTTGTGCATTTACAATATTCATTGATTTTTGCCATTGAAAAACGTCCAGAAATGATTGAAGGTACTGACTGAATGAAAGGAGCTGGCATCTCGCTCTCATTGAATCTTCTTTATCATGCTAAGAGGAGCAGGAAAAAGCAAAAAATTTCAGAATTGCACCTTGCAATGCGGAGAAATTACTGTTTGTGCATTTACAATATTCATTGATTTTTGCCATTGAAAAACGTCCAGAAATGATTGAAGCTACTGACTGAATGAAAGGAGCTGGCATCTCACTCTCTTTGAATCTTCTTTATCATGCTAAGAGGAGCAGGAAAAAGCAAAAAATTTCAGAATTGCACCTTGCAATGCGGAGAAATTACTGTTTGTGCATTTACAATATTCATTGATTTTTGCGATTGAAAAACATCATGTTATTCATATACCAGAAATGATTGAAGCTACTGACTGAATGAAAGGAGCTGGCATCTCACTCTCTTTGAATCTTCTTTATCATGCTAAGAGGAGCAGGAAAAAGTAAAAAATTTCAGAATTGCACCTTGCAATGCGGAGAAATTACTGTTTGTGCATTTACAATATTCAATGATTTTTGCCATTGAAAAACGTCCAGAAATGATTGAAGCTACTGACTGAATGAAAGGAGCTGGCATCTCACTCTCTTTGAATCTTCTTTATCATGCTAAGAGGAGCAGGAAAAAGCAAAAAATTTCAGAATTGCACCTTGCAATGCAGAGAAATTACTGTTTGTGCATTTACAATATTCATTGATTTTTGCCATTGAAAAATGTCCAGAAATGATTGAAGCTACTGACTGAATGAAAGGAGCTGGCATCTCACTCTCTTTGAATCTTCTTTATCATGCTAAGAGGAGCAGGAAAAAGCAAAAAATTTCAGAATTGCACATTGCAATGCGGAGAAATTACTGTTTGTGCATTTACAATATTCATTGATTTTTGCCATTGAAAAACGTCCAGAAATGATTGAAGCTACTGACTGAATGAAAGGAGCTGGCATCTCACTCTCTTTGAATCTTCTTTATCATGCTAAGAGGAGCAGAAAAAAGCAAAAAATTTCAGAATTGCACCTTGCAATGCGGAGAAATTACTGTTTGTGCATTTACAATATTCATTGATTTTTGCCATTGAAAAACGTCCAGAAATGATTGAAGCTACTGACTGAATGAAAGGAGCTGGCATCTCACTCTCTTTGAATCTTCTTTATCATGCTAAGAGGAGCAGGAAAAAGCAAAAAATTTCAGAATTGCACCTTGCAATGCGGAGAAATTACTGTTTGTGCATTTACAATATTCATTGATTTTTGCCATTGAAAAATGTCCAGAAATGATTGAAGCTACTGACTGAATGAAAGGAGCTGGCATCTCACTCTCTTTGAATCTTCTTTATCATGCTAAGAGGAGCAGGAAAAAGCAAAAAATTTCAGAATTGCACATTGCAATGCGGAGAAATTACTGTTTGTGCATTTACAATATTCATTGATTTTTGCCATTGAAAAACGTCCAGAAATGATTGAAGCTACTGACTGAATGAAAGGAGCTGGCATCTCACTCTCTTTGAATCTTCTTTATCATGCTAAGAGGAGCAGGAAAAAGCAAAAAATTTCAGAATTGCACCTTGCAATGCGGAGAAATTACTGTTTGTGCATTTACAATATTCATTGATTTTTGCTATTGAAAAACATCATGTTATTCATATACCAGAAATGATTGAAGCTACTGACTGAATGAAAGGAGCTGGCATCTCACTCTCTTTGAATCTTCTTTATCATGCTAAGAGGAGCAGGAAAAAGCAAAAAATTTCAGAATTGCACCTTGCAATGCGGAGAAATTACAGTTTGTGCATTTACAATATTCATTGATTTTTGCCATTGAAAAACGTCCAGAAATGATTGAAGCTACTGACTGAATGAAAGGAGCTGGCATCTCACTCTCTTTGAATCTTCTTTATCATGCTAAGAGGAGCAGGAAAAAGCAAAAAATTTCAGAATTGCACCTTGCAATGCGGAGAAATTACTGTTTGTGCATTTACAATATTCATTGATTTTTGCCATTGAAAAACGTCCAGAAATGATTGAAGGTACTGACTGAATGAAAGGAGCTGGCATCTCGCTCTCATTGAATCTTCTTTATCATGCTAAGAGGAGCAGGAAAAAGCAAAAAATTTCAGAATTGCACCTTGCAATGCGGAGAAATTACTGTTTGTGCATTTACAATATTCATTGATTTTTGCCATTGAAAAACGTCCAGAAATGATTGAAGCTACTGACTGAATGAAAGGAGCTGGCATCTCACTCTCTTTGAATCTTCTTTATCATGCTAAGAGGAGCAGGAAAAAGCAAAAAATTTCAGAATTGCACCTTGCAATGCGGAGAAATTACTGTTTGTGCATTTACAATATTCATTGATTTTTGCCATTGAAAAATGTCCAGAAATGATTGAAGCTACTGACTGAATGAAAGGAGCTGGCATCTCACTCTCTTTGAATCTTCTTTATCATGCTAAGAGGAGCAGGAAAAAGCAAAAAATTTCAGAATTGCGCCTTGCAATGCGGAGAAATTACTGTTTGTGCATTTACAAAATTCATTGATTTTTGCCATTGAAAAACATCATGTTATTCATATACCAGAAATGATTGAAGCTACTGACTGAAGGAAAGGATATGGCATCTCACTCTCTTTGAATCTTCTTTATCATGCTTAGAGGAGCAGGAAAAAGCAAAAAAATTCAGAATTGCACCTTGCAATGCGGAGAAATTACTGTTTGTGCATTTACAATATTCATTGATTTTTGCCATTGAAAAACGTCCAGAAGTGATTGAAGCTACTGACTGAATGAAAGGAGCTGGCATCTCACTCTCTTTGAATCTTCTTTATCATGCTAAGAGGAGCAGGAAAAAGCAAAAAATTTCAGAATTGCACCTTGCAATGCGGAGAAATTACTGTTTGTGCATTTACAATATTCATTGATTTTTGCGATTGAAAAACATCATGTTATTCATATACCAGAAATGATTGAAGCTACTGACTGAATGAAAGGAGCTGGCATCTCACTCTCTTTGAATCTTCTTTATCATGCTAAGAGGAGCAGGAAAAAGTAAAAAATTTCAGAATTGCACCTTGCAATGCGGAGAAATTACTGTTTGTGCATTTACAATATTCATTGATTTTTGCCATTGAAAAACGTCCAGAAATGATTGAAGCTACTGACTGAATGAAAGGAGCTGGCATCTCACTCTCTTTGAATCTTCTTTATCATGCTAAGAGGAGCAGGAAAAAGCAAAAAAATTCAGAATTGCACCTTGCAATGCGGAGAAATTACTGTTTGTGCATTTACAATATTCATTGATTTTTGCTATTGAAAAACATCATGTTATTCATATACCAGAAATGATTGAAGCTACTGACTGAATGAAAGGAGCTGGCATCTCACTCTCTTTGAATCTTCTTTATCATGCTAAGAGGAGCAGGAAAAAGCAAAAAATTTCAGAATTGCACCTTGCAATGCGGAGAAATTACAGTTTGTGCATTTACAATATTCATTGATTTTTGCCATTGAAAAACGTCCAGAAATGATTGAAGCTACTGACTGAATGAAAGGAGCTGGCATCTCACTCTCTTTGAATCTTCTTTATCATGCTAAGAGGAGCAGGAAAAAGCAAAAAATTTCAGAATTGCACCTTGCAATGCGGAGAAATTACTGTTTGTGCATTTACAATATTCATTGATTTTTGCCATTGAAAAAGGTCCAGAAATAATTGAAGGTACTGACTGAATGAAAGGAGCTGGCATCTCACTCTCTTTGAATCTTCTTTATCATGCTAAGAGGAGCAGGAAAAAGCAAAAAATTTCAGAATTGCACCTTGCAATGCGGAGAAATTACTGTTTGTGCATTTACAATATTCATTGATTTTTGCCATTGAAAAACGTCCAGAAATGATTGTAGCTACTGACTGAATGAAAGGAGCTGGCATCTCACTCTCTTTGAATCTTCTTTATCATGCTAAGAGGAGCAGGAAAAAGCAAAAAATTTCAGAATTGCACCTTGCAATGCGGAGAAATTACTGTTTGTGCATTTACAATATTCATTGATTTTTGCCATTGAAAAATGTCCAGAAATGATTGAAGCTACTGACTGAATGAAAGGAGCTGGCATCTCACTCTCTTTGAATCTTCTTTATCATGCTAAGAGGAGCAGGAAAAAGCAAAAAATTTCAGAATTGCGCCTTGCAATGCGGAGAAATTACTGTTTGTGCATTTACAAAATTCATTGATTTTTGCCATTGAAAAACATCATGTTATTCATATACCAGAAATGATTGAAGCTACTGACTGAAGGAAAGGATCTGGCATCTCACTCTCTTTGAATCTTCTTTATCATGCTTAGAGGAGCAGGAAAAAGCAAAAAATTTCAGAATTGCACCTTGCAATGTGGAGAAATTACTGTTTGTGCATTTACAATATTCATTGATTTTTGCCATTGAAAAACGTCCAGAAATGATTGAAGCTACTGACTGAATGAAAGGAGCTGGCATCCCACTCTCTTTGAATCTTCTTTATCATGCTAAGAGGAGCAGGAAAAAGCAAAAAATTTCAGAATTGCACCTTGCAATGCGGAGAAATTACTGTTTGTGCATTTACAATATTCATTGATTTTTGCGATTGAAAAACATCATGTTATTCATATACCAGAAATGATTGAAGCTACTGACTGAATGAAAGGAGCTGGCATCTCACTCTCTTTGAATCTTCTTTATCATGCTAAGAGGAGCAGGAAAAAGTAAAAAATTTCAGAATTGCACCTTGCAATGCGGAGAAATTACTGTTCGTGCATTTACAATATTCAATGATTTTTGCCATTGAAAAACGTCCAGAAATGATTGAAGCTACTGACTGAATGAAAGGAGCTGGCATCTCACTCTCTTTGAATCTTGTTTATCATGCTAAGAGGAGCAGGAAAAAGCAAAAAATTTCAGAATTGCACCTTGCAATGCGGAGAAATTACTGTTTGTGCATTTACAATATTCATTGATTTTTGCCATTGAAAAACGTCCAGAAATGATTGAAGCTACTGACTGAATGAAAGGAGCTGGCATCTCACTCTCTTTGAATCTTCTTTATCATGCTAAGAGGAGCAGGAAAAAGCAAAAAATTTCAGAATTGCACCTTGCAATGCGGAGAAATTACTGTTTGTGCATTTACAATATTCATTGATTTTTGCCATTGAAAAACATCATGTTATTCATATACCAGAAATGATTGAAGCTACTGACTGAATGAAAGGAGCTGGCATCTCACTCTCTTTGAATCTTCTTTATCATGCTAAGAGGAGCAGGAAAAAGTAAAAAATTTCAGAATTGCACCTTGCAATGCGGAGAAATTACTGTTTGTGCATTTATAATATTCAATGATTTTTGCCATTGAAAAACGTCCAGAAATGATTGAAGCTACTGACTGAACAAAAGGAGCTGGCATCTCACTCTCTTTGAATCTTCTTTATCATGCTAAGAGGAGCAGGAAAAAGCAAAAAATTTCAGAATTGCACCTTGCAATGCGGAGAAATTACTGTTTGTGCATTTACAATATTCATTGATTTTTGCCATTGAAAAACATCATGTTATTCATGTACCAGAAATGTTTGAAGCTACTGACTGAATGAAAGGAGCTGGCATCTCACTCTCTTTGAATCTTCTTTATCATGCTAAGAGGAGCAGGAAAAAGCAAAAAATTTCAGAATTGCGCATTGCAATGCGGAGAAATTACTGTTTGTGCATTTACAATATTCATTGATTTTTGCCATTGAAAAACGTCCAGAAATGATTGAAGCTACTGACTGAATGAAAGGAGCTGGCATCTCACTCTCTTTGAATCTTCTTTATCATGCTAAGAGGAGCAGGAAAAAGCAAAAAATTTCAGAATTGCACCTTGCAATGCGGAGAAATTACTGTTTGTGCATTTACAATATTCATTGATTTTTGCCATTGAAAAACGTCCAGAAATGATTGAAGCTACTGACTGAATGAAAGGAGCTGGCATCTCACTCTCTTTGAATCTTCTTTATCATGCTAAGAGGAGCAGGAAAAAGCAAAAAATTTCAGAATTGCACCTTGCAATGCGGAGAAATTACTGTTTGTGCATTTACAATATTCATTGATTTTTGCCATTGAAAAATGTCCAGAAATGATTGAAGCTACTGACTGAATGAAAGGAGCTGGCATCTCACTCTCTTTGAATCTTCTTTATCATGCTAAGAGGAGCAGGAAAAAGCAAAAAATTTCAGAATTGCGCCTTGCAATGCGGAGAAATTACTGTTTGTGCATTTACAAAATTCATTGATTTTTGCCATTGAAAAACATCATGTTATTCATATACCAGAAATGATTGAAGCTACTGACTGAAGGAAAGGATCTGGCATCTCACTCTCTTTGAATCTTCTTTATCATGCTAAGAGGAGCAGGAAAAAGCAAAAAATTTCAGAATTGCACCTTGCAATGCGGAGAAATTACTGTTTGTGCATTTACAATATTCATTGATTTTTGCCATTGAAAAATGTCCAGAAATGATTGAAGCTACTGACTGAATGAAAGGAGCTGGCATCTCACTCTCTTTGAATCTTCTTTATCATGCTAAGAGGAGCAGGAAAAAGCAAAAAATTTCAGAATTGCACCTTGCAATGCGGAGAAATTACTGTTTGTGCATTTACAATATTCTTTGATTTTTGCCATTGAAAAACGTCCAGAAATGATTGAAGCTACTGACTGAATGAAAGGAGCTGGCATCTCAATCTCTTTGAATCTTCTTTATCATGCTAAGAGGAGCAGGAAAAAGCAAAAAATTTCAGAATTGCACCTTGCAATGCGGAGAAATGACTGTTTGTGCATTTACAATATTCATTGATTTTTGCCATTGAAAAATGTCCAGAAATGATTGAAGCTACTGACTGAATGAAAGGAGCTGGCATCTCACTCTCTTTGAATCTTCTTTATCATGCTAAGAGGAGCAGGAAAAAGCAAAAAATTTCAGAATTGCGCCTTGCAATGCGGAGAAATTACTGTTTGTGCATTTACAAAATTCATTGATTTTTGCCATTGAAAAACATCATGTTATTCATATACCAGAAATGATTGAAGCTACTGACTGAAGGAAAGGATCTGGCATCTCACTCTCTTTGAATCTTCTTTATCATGCTAAGAGGAGCAGGAAAAAGCAAAAAGTTTCAGAATTGCACCTTGCAATGCGGAGAAATTACTGTTTGTGCATTTACAATATTCATTGGTTTTTGCCATTGAAAAACGTCCAGAAATGATTGAAGCTACTGACTGAATGAAAGGAGCTGGCATCTCACTCTCTTTGAATCTTCTTTATCATGCTAAGAGGAGCAGGAAAAAGCAAAAAATTTCAGAATTGCACCTTGCAATGCGGAGAAATTACTGTTTGTGCATTTACAATATTCATTGATTTTTGCGATTGAAAAACATCATGTTATTCATATACCAGAAATGATTGAAGCTACTGACTGAATGAAAGGAGCTGGCATCTCACTCTCTTTGAATCTTCTTTATCATGCTAAGAGGAGCAGGAAAAAGTAAAAAATTTCAGAATTGCACCTTGCAATGCGGAGAAATTACTGATTGTGCATTTACAATATTCAATGATTTTTGCCATTGAAAAACGTCCAGAAATGATTAAAGCTACTGACTGAATGAAAGGAGCTGGCATCTCACTCTCTTTGAATCTTCTTTATCATGCTAAGAGGAGCAGGAAAAAGCAAAAAATTTCAGAATTGCACCTTGCATTGCGGAGAAATTACTGTTTGTGCATTTACAATATTCATTGATTTTTGCCATTGAAAAACGTCCAGAAATGATTGAAGCTACTGACTGAATGAAAGGAGCTGGCATCTCATTCTCTTTGAATCTTCTTTATCATGCTAAGAGGAGCAGGAAAAAGCAAAAAATTTCAGAATTGCACCTTGCAATGCGGAGAAATTACTGTTTGTGCATTTACAATATTCATTGATTTTTGCCATTGAAAAACATCATGTTATTCATATACCAGAAATGATTGAAGCTACTGACTGAATGAAAGGAGCTGGCATCTCACTCTCTTTGAATCTTCTTTATCATGCTAAGAGGAGCAGGAAAAAGTAAAAAATTTCAGAATTGCGCCTTGCAATGCGGAGAAATTACTGTTTGTGTATTTACAAAATTCATTGATTTTTGCCATTGAAAAACATCATGTTATTCATATACCAGAAATGATTGAAGCTACTGACTGAAGGAAAGGATCTGGCATCTCACTCTCTTTGAATCTTCTTTATCATGCTTAGAGGAGCAGGAAAAAGCAAAGAATTTCAGAATTGCACCTTGCAATGCGGAGAAATTACTGTTTGTGCATTTACAATATTCATTGATTTTTGCCATTGAAAAACGTCCAGAAATGATTGAAGCTACTGACTGAATGAAAGGAGCTGGCATCTCACTCTCTTTGAATCTTCTTTATCATGCTAAGAGGAGCAGGAAAAAGCAAAAAATTTCAGAATTGCACCTTGCAATGCGGAGAAATTACTGTTTGTGCATTTACAATATTCATTGATTTTTGCGATTGAAAAACATCATGTTATTCATATACCAGAAATGATTGAAGCTACTGACTGAATGACAGGAGCTGGCATCTCACTCTCTTTGAATCTTCTTTATCATGCTAAGAGGAGCAGGAAAAAGTAAAAAATTTCAGAATTGCACCTTGCAATGCGGAGAAATTACTGTTTGTGCATTTACAATATTCATTGATTTTTGCCATTGAAAAACGTCCAGAAATGATTGAAGCTACTGACTGAATGAAAGGAGCTGGCATCTCACTCTCTTTGAATCTTCTTTATCATGCTAAGAGGAGCAGGAAAAAGCAAAAAATTTCAGAATTGCACCTTGCAATGCGGAGAAATTACTGTTTGTGCATTTACAATATTCATTGATTTTTGCTATTGAAAAACATCATGTTATTCATATACCAGAAATGATTGAAGCTACTGACTGAATGAAAGGAGCTGGCATCTCACTCTCTTTGAATCTTCTTTATCATGCTAAGAGGAGCAGGAAAAAGCAAAAAATTTCAGAATTGCACCTTGCAATGCGGAGAAATTACAGTTTGTGCATTTACAATATTCATTGATTTTTGCCATTGAAAAACGTCCAGAAATGATTGAAGCTACTGACTGAATGAAAGGAGCTGGCATCTCACTCTCTTTGAATCTTCTTTATCATGCTAAGAGGAGCAGGAAAAAGCAAAAAATTTCAGAATTGCACCTTGCAATGCGGAGAAATTACTGTTTGTGCATTTACAATATTCATTGATTTTTGCGATTGAAAAACATCATGTTATTCATATACCAGAAATGATTGAAGCTACTGACTGAATGAAAGGAGCTGGCATCTCACTCTCTTTGAATCTTCTTTATCATGCTAAGAGGAGCAGGAAAAAGTAAAAAATTTCAGAATTGCACCTTGCAATGCGGAGAAATTACTGTTTGTGCATTTACAATATTCAATGATTTTTGCCATTGAAAAACGTCCAGAAATGATTGAAGCTACTGACTGAATGAAAGGAGCTGGCATCTCACTCTCTTTGAATCTTGTTTATCATGCTAAGAGGAGCAGGAAAAAGCAAAAAATTTCAGAATTGCACCTTGCAATGCGGAGAAATTACTGTTTGTGCATTTACAATATTCATTGATTTTTGCCATTGAAAAACATCATGTTATTCATATACCAGAAATGATTGAAGCTACTGACTGAATGAAAGGAGCTGGCATCTCACTCTCTTTGAATCTTCTTTATCATGCTAAGAGGAGCAGGAAAAAGTAAAAAATTTCAGAATTGCGCCTTGCAATGCGGAGAAATTACTGTTTGTGCATTTACAAAATTCATTGATTTTTGCCATTGAAAAACATCATGTTATTCATATACCAGAAATGATTGAAGCTACTGACTGAAGGAAAGGATCTGGCATCTCACTCTCTTTGAATCTTCTTTATCATGCTTAGAGGAGCAGGAAAAAGCAAAGAATTTCAGAATTGCACCTTGCAATGCGGAGAAATTACTGTTTGTGCATTTACAATATTCATTGATTTTTGCCATTGAAAAACGTCCAGAAATGATTGAAGCTACTGACTGAATGAAAGGAGCTGGCATCTCATTCTCTTTGAATCTTCTTTATCATGCTAAGAGGAGCAGGAAAAAGCAAAAAATTTCAGAATTGCACCTTGCAATGCGGAGAAATTACTGTTTGTGCATTTACAATATTCATTGATTTTTGCCATTGAAAAACATCATGTTATTCATATACCAGAAATGATTGAAGCTACTGACTGAATGAAAGGAGCTGGCATCTCACTCTCTTTGAATCTTCTTTATCATGCTAAGAGGAGCAGGAAAAAGTAAAAAATTTCAGAATTGCGCCTTGCAATGCGGAGAAATTACTGTTTGTGCATTTACAAAATTCATTGATTTTTGCCATTGAAAAACATCATGTTATTCATATACCAGAAATGATTGAAGCTACTGACTGAAGGAAAGGATCTGGCATCTCACTCTCTTTGAATCTTCTTTATCATGCTTAGAGGAGCAGGAAAAAGCAAAGAATTTCAGAATTGCACCTTGCAATGCGGAGAAATTACTGTTTGTGCATTTACAATATTCATTGATTTTTGCCATTGAAAAACGTCCAGAAATGATTGAAGCTACTGACTGAATGAAAGGAGCTGGCATCTCACTCTCTTTGAATCTTCTTTATCATGCTAAGAGGAGCAGGAAAAAGCAAAAAATTTCAGAATTGCACCTTGCAATGCGGAGAAATTACTGTTTGTGCATTTACAATATTCATTGATTTTTGCGATTGAAAAACATCATGTTATTCATATACCAGAAATGATTGAAGCTACTGATTGAATGAAAGGAGCTGGCATCTCACTCTCTTTGAATCTTCTTTATCATGCTAAGAGGAGCAGGAAAAAGTAAAAAATTTCAGAATTGCACCTTGCAATGCGGAGAAATTACTGTTTGTGCATTTACAATATTCATTGATTTTTGCCATTGAAAAACGTCCAGAAATGATTGAAGCTACTGACTGAATGAAAGGAGCTGGCATCTCACTCTCTTTGAATCTTCTTTATCATGCTAAGAGGAGCAGGAAAAAGCAAAAAATTTCAGAATTGCACCTTGCAATGCGGAGAAATTACTGTTTGTGCATTTACAATATTCATTGATTTTTGCTATTGAAAAACATCATGTTATTCATATACCAGAAATGATTGAAGCTACTGACTGAATGAAAGGAGCTGGCATCTCACTCTCTTTGAATCTTCTTTATCATGCTAAGAGGAGCAGGAAAAAGCAAAAAATTTCAGAATTGCACCTTGCAATGCGGAGAAATTACTGTTTGTGCATTTACAATATTCATTGATTTTTGCCATTGAAAAACGTCCAGAAATGATTGAAGGTACTGACTGAATGAAAGGAGCTGGCATCTCACTCTCTTTGAATCTTCTTTATCATGCTAAGAGGAGCAGGAAAAAGCAAAAAATTTCAGAATTGCACCTTGCAATGCGGAGAAATTACTGTTTGTGCATTTACAATATTCATTGATTTTTGCCATTGAAAAACGTCCAGAAATGATTGAAGCTACTGACTGAATGAAAGGAGCTGGCATCTCACTCTCTTTGAATCTTCTTTATCATGCTAAGAGGAGCAGGAAAAAGCAAAAAATTTCAGAATTGCACCTTGCAATGCGGAGAAATTACTGTTTGTGCATTTACAATATTCATTGATTTTTGCCATTGAAAAATGTCCAGAAATGATTGAAGCTACTGACTGAATGAAAGGAGCTGGCATCTCACTCTCTTTGAATCTTCTTTATCATGCTAAGAGGAGCAGGAAAAAGCAAAAAATTTCAGAATTGCGCCTTGCAATGCGGAGAAATTACTGTTTGTGCATTTACAAAATTCATTGATTTTTGCCATTGAAAAACATCATGTTATTCATATACCAGAAATGATTGAAGCTACTGACTGAAGGAAAGGATCTGGCATCTCACTCTCTTTGAATCTTCTTTATCATGCTTAGAGGAGCAGGAAAAAGCAAAAAATTTCAGAATTGCACCTTGCAATGCGGAGAAATTACTGTTTGTGCATTTACAATATTCATTGATTTTTGCCATTGAAAAACGTCCAGAAATGATTGAAGCTACTGACTGAATGAAAGGAGCTGGCATCTCACTCTCTTTGAATCTTCTTTATCATGCTAAGAGGAGCAGGAAAAAGCAAAAAATTTCAGAATTGCACCTTGCAATGCGGAGAAATTACTGTTTGTGCATTTACAATATTCATTGATTTTTGCGATTGAAAAACATCATGTTATTCATATACCAGAAATGATTGAAGCTACTGACTGAATGAAAGGAGCTGGCATCTCACTCTCTTTGAATCTTCTTTATCATGCTAAGAGGAGCAGGAAAAAGTAAAAAATTTCAGAATTGCACCTTGCAATGCGGAGAAATTACTGTTTGTGCATTTACAATATTCATTGATTTTTGCCATTGAAAAACGTCCAGAAATGATTGAAGCTACTGACTGAATGAAAGGAGCTGGCATCTCACTCTCTTTGAATCTTCTTTATCATGCTAAGAGGAGCAGGAAAAAGCAAAAAATTTCAGAATTGCACCTTGCAATGCGGAGAAATTACTGTTTGTGCATTTACAATATTCATTGATTTTTGCTATTGAAAAACATCATGTTATTCATATACCAGAAATGATTGAAGCTACTGACTGAATGAAAGGAGCTGGCATCTCACTCTCTTTGAATCTTCTTTATCATGCTAAGAGGAGCAGGAAAAAGCAAAAAATTTCAGAATTGCACCTTGCAATGCGGAGAAATTACTGTTTGTGCATTTACAATATTCATTGATTTTTGCCATTGAAAAACGTCCAGAAATGATTGAAGCTACTGACTGAATGAAAGGAGCTGGCATCTCACTCTCTTTGAATCTTCTTTATCATGCTAAGAGGAGCAGGAAAAAGCAAAAAATTTCAGAATTGCACCTTGCAATGCGGAGAAATTACTGTTTGTGCATTTACAATATTCATTGATTTTTGCGATTGAAAAACATCATGTTATTCATATACCAGAAATGATTGAAGCTACTGACTGAATGAAAGGAGCTGGCATCTCACTCTCTTTGAATCTTCTTTATCATGCTAAGAGGAGCAGGAAAAAGTAAAAAATTTCAGAATTGCACCTTGCAATGCGGAGAAATTACTGTTTGTGCATTTACAATATTCAATGATTTTTGCCATTGAAAAACGTCCAGAAATGATTGAAGCTACTGACTGAATGAAAGGAGCTGGCATCTCACTCTCTTTGAATCTTGTTTATCATGCTAAGAGGAGCAGGAAAAAGCAAAAAATTTCAGAATTGCACCTTGCAATGCGGAGAAATTACTGTTTGTGCATTTACAATATTCATTGATTTTTGCCATTGAAAAACATCATGTTATTCATATACCAGAAATGATTGAAGCTACTGACTGAATGAAAGGAGCTGGCATCTCACTCTCTTTGAATCTTCTTTATCATGCTAAGAGGAGCAGGAAAAAGTAAAAAATTTCAGAATTGCGCCTTGCAATGCGGAGAAATTACTGTTTGTGCATTTACAAAATTCATTGATTTTTGCCATTGAAAAACATCATGTTATTCATATACCAGAAATGATTGAAGCTACTGACTGAAGGAAAGGATCTGGCATCTCACTCTCTTTGAATCTTCTTTATCATGCTTAGAGGAGCAGGAAAAAGCAAAGAATTTCAGAATTGCACCTTGCAATGCGGAGAAATTACTGTTTGTGCATTTACAATATTCATTGATTTTTGCCATTGAAAAACGTCCAGAAATGATTGAAGCTACTGACTGAATGAAAGGAGCTGGCATCTCATTCTCTTTGAATCTTCTTTATCATGCTAAGAGGAGCAGGAAAAAGCAAAAAATTTCAGAATTGCACCTTGCAATGCGGAGAAATTACTGTTTGTGCATTTACAATATTCATTGATTTTTGCCATTGAAAAACATCATGTTATTCATATACCAGAAATGATTGAAGCTACTGACTGAATGAAAGGAGCTGGCATCTCACTCTCTTTGAATCTTCTTTATCATGCTAAGAGGAGCAGGAAAAAGTAAAAAATTTCAGAATTGCGCCTTGCAATGCGGAGAAATTACTGTTTGTGCATTTACAAAATTCATTGATTTTTGCCATTGAAAAACATCATGTTATTCATATACCAGAAATGATTGAAGCTACTGACTGAAGGAAAGGATCTGGCATCTCACTCTCTTTGAATCTTCTTTATCATGCTTAGAGGAGCAGGAAAAAGCAAAGAATTTCAGAATTGCACCTTGCAATGCGGAGAAATTACTGTTTGTGCATTTACAATATTCATTGATTTTTGCCATTGAAAAACGTCCAGAAATGATTGAAGCTACTGACTGAATGAAAGGAGCTGGCATCTCACTCTCTTTGAATCTTCTTTATCATGCTAAGAGGAGCAGGAAAAAGCAAAAAATTTCAGAATTGCACCTTGCAATGCGGAGAAATTACTGTTTGTGCATTTACAATATTCATTGATTTTTGCGATTGAAAAACATCATGTTATTCATATACCAGAAATGATTGAAGCTACTGACTGAATGAAAGGAGCTGGCATCTCACTCTCTTTGAATCTTCTTTATCATGCTAAGAGGAGCAGGAAAAAGTAAAAAATTTCAGAATTGCACCTTGCAATGCGGAGAAATTACTGTTTGTGCATTTACAATATTCATTGATTTTTGCCATTGAAAAACGTCCAGAAATGATTGAAGCTACTGACTGAATGAAAGGAGCTGGCATCTCACTCTCTTTGAATCTTCTTTATCATGCTAAGAGGAGCAGGAAAAAGCAAAAAATTTCAGAATTGCACCTTGCAATGCGGAGAAATTACTGTTTGTGCATTTACAATATTCATTGATTTTTGCTATTGAAAAACATCATGTTATTCATATACCAGAAATGATTGAAGCTACTGACTGAATGAAAGGAGCTGGCATCTCACTCTCTTTGAATCTTCTTTATCATGCTAAGAGGAGCAGGAAAAAGCAAAAAATTTCAGAATTGCACCTTGCAATGCGGAGAAATTACTGTTTGTGCATTTACAATATTCATTGATTTTTGCCATTGAAAAACGTCCAGAAATGATTGAAGGTACTGACTGAATGAAAGGAGCTGGCATCTCACTCTCTTTGAATCTTCTTTATCATGCTAAGAGGAGCAGGAAAAAGCAAAAAATTTCAGAATTGCACCTTGCAATGCGGAGAAATTACTGTTTGTGCATTTACAATATTCATTGATTTTTGCCATTGAAAAACGTCCAGAAATGATTGAAGCTACTGACTGAATGAAAGGAGCTGGCATCTCACTCTCTTTGAATCTTCTTTATCATGCTAAGAGGAGCAGGAAAAAGCAAAAAATTTCAGAATTGCACCTTGCAATGCGGAGAAATTACTGTTTGTGCATTTACAATATTCATTGATTTTTGCCATTGAAAAATGTCCAGAAATGATTGAAGCTACTGACTGAATGAAAGGAGCTGGCATCTCACTCTCTTTGAATCTTCTTTATCATGCTAAGAGGAGCAGGAAAAAGCAAAAAATTTCAGAATTGCGCCTTGCAATGCGGAGAAATTACTGTTTGTGCATTTACAAAATTCATTGATTTTTGCCATTGAAAAACATCATGTTATTCATATACCAGAAATGATTGAAGCTACTGACTGAAGGAAAGGATCTGGCATCTCACTCTCTTTGAATCTTCTTTATCATGCTTAGAGGAGCAGGAAAAAGCAAAAAATTTCAGAATTGCACCTTGCAATGCGGAGAAATTACTGTTTGTGCATTTACAATATTCATTGATTTTTGCCATTGAAAAACGTCCAGAAATGATTGAAGCTACTGACTGAATGAAAGGAGCTGGCATCTCACTCTCTTTGAATCTTCTTTATCATGCTAAGAGGAGCAGGAAAAAGCAAAAAATTTCAGAATTGCACCTTGCAATGCGGAGAAATTACTGTTTGTGCATTTACAATATTCATTGATTTTTGCGATTGAAAAACATCATGTTATTCATATACCAGAAATGATTGAAGCTACTGACTGAATGAAAGGAGCTGGCATCTCACTCTCTTTGAATCTTCTTTATCATGCTAAGAGGAGCAGGAAAAAGTAAAAAATTTCAGAATTGCACCTTGCAATGCGGAGAAATTACTGTTTGTGCATTTACAATATTCATTGATTTTTGCCATTGAAAAACGTCCAGAAATGATTGAAGCTACTGACTGAATGAAAGGAGCTGGCATCTCACTCTCTTTGAATCTTCTTTATCATGCTAAGAGGAGCAGGAAAAAGCAAAAAATTTCAGAATTGCACCTTGCAATGCGGAGAAATTACTGTTTGTGCATTTACAATATTCATTGATTTTTGCTATTGAAAAACATCATGTTATTCATATACCAGAAATGATTGAAGCTACTGACTGAATGAAAGGAGCTGGCATCTCACTCTCTTTGAATCTTCTTTATCATGCTAAGAGGAGCAGGAAAAAGCAAAAAATTTCAGAATTGCACCTTGCAATGCGGAGAAATTACTGTTTGTGCATTTACAATATTCATTGATTTTTGCCATTGAAAAACGTCCAGAAATGATTGAAGGTACTGACTGAATGAAAGGAGCTGGCATCTCACTCTCTTTGAATCTTCTTTATCATGCTAAGAGGAGCAGGAAAAAGCAAAAAATTTCAGAATTGCACCTTGCAATGCGGAGAAATTACTGTTTGTGCATTTACAATATTCATTGATTTTTGCCATTGAAAAACGTCCAGAAATGATTGAAGCTACTGACTGAATGAAAGGAGCTGGCATCTCACTCTCTTTGAATCTTCTTTATCATGCTAAGAGGAGCAGGAAAAAGCAAAAAATTTCAGAATTGCACCTTGCAATGCGGAGAAATTACTGTTTGTGCATTTACAATATTCATTGATTTTTGCCATTGAAAAATGTCCAGAAATGATTGAAGCTACTGACTGAATGAAAGGAGCTGGCATCTCACTCTCTTTGAATCTTCTTTATCATGCTAAGAGGAGCAGGAAAAAGCAAAAAATTTCAGAATTGCGCCTTGCAATGCGGAGAAATTACTGTTTGTGCATTTACAAAATTCATTGATTTTTGCCATTGAAAAACATCATGTTATTCATATACCACTAATGATTGAAGCTACTGACTGAAGGAAAGGATCTGGCATCTCACTCTCTTTGAATCTTCTTTATCATGCTTAGAGGAGCAGGAAAAAGCAAAAAATTTCAGAATTGCACCTTGCAATGCGGAGAAATTACTGTTTGTGCATTTACAATATTCATTGATTTTTGCCATTGAAAAACGTCCAGAAATGATTGAAGCTACTGACTGAATGAAAGGAGCTGGCATCTCACTCTCTTTGAATCTTCTTTATCATGCTAAGAGGAGCAGGAAAAAGCAAAAAATTTCAGAATTGCACCTTGCAATGCGGAGAAATTACTGTTTGTGCATTTACAATATTCATTGATTTTTGCGATTGAAAAACATCATGTTATTCATATACCAGAAATGATTGAAGCTACTGACTGAATGAAAGGAGCTGGCATCTCACTCTCTTTGAATCTTCTTTATCATGCTAAGAGGAGCAGGAAAAAGTAAAAAATTTCAGAATTGCACCTTGCAATGCGGAGAAATTACTGTTTGTGCATTTACAATATTCAATGATTTTTGCCATTGAAAAACGTCCAGAAATGATTGAAGCTACTGACTGAATGAAAGGAGCTGGCATCTCACTCTCTTTGAATCTTGTTTATCATGCTAAGAGGAGCAGGAAAAAGCAAAAAATTTCAGAATTGCACCTTGCAATGCGGAGAAATTACTGTTTGTGCATTTACAATATTCATTGATTTTTGCCATTGAAAAACGTCCAGAAATGATTGAAGCTACTGACTGAATGAAAGGAGCTGGCATCTCACTCTCTTTGAATCTTCTTTATCATGCTAAGAGGAGCAGGAAAAAGCAAAAAATTTCAGAATTGCACCTTGCAATGCGGAGAAATTACTGTTTGTGCATTTACAATATTCATTGATTTTTGCCATTGAAAAACATCATGTTATTCATATACCAGAAATGATTGAAGCTACTGACTGAATGAAAGGAGCTGGCATCTCACTCTCTTTGAATCTTCTTTATCATGCTAAGAGGAGCAGGAAAAAGTAAAAAATTTCAGAATTGCACCTTGCAATGCGGAGAAATTACTGTTTGTGCATTTATAATATTCAATGATTTTTGCCATTGAAAAACGTCCAGAAATGATTGAAGCTACTGACTGAACGAAAGGAGCTGGCATCTCACTCTCTTTGAATCTTCTTTATCATGCTAAGAGGAGCAGGAAAAAGCAAAAAATTTCAGAATTGCACCTTGCAATGCGGAGAAATTACTGTTTGTGCATTTACAATATTCATTGATTTTTGCCATTGAAAAACATCATGTTATTCATGTACCAGAAATGTTTGAAGCTACTGACTGAATGAAAGGAGCTGGCATCTCACTCTCTTTGAATCTTCTTTATCATGCTAAGAGGAGCAGGAAAAAGCAAAAAATTTCAGAATTGCACATTGCAATGCGGAGAAATTACTGTTTGTGCATTTACAATATTCATTGATTTTTGCCATTGAAAAACGTCCAGAAATGATTGAAGCTACTGACTGAATGAAAGGAGCTGGCATCTCACTCTCTTTGAATCTTCTTTATCATGCTAAGAGGAGCAGGAAAAAGCAAAAAATTTCAGAATTGCACCTTGCAATGCGGAGAAATTACTGTTTGTGCATTTACAATATTCATTGATTTTTGCCATTGAAAAACGTCCAGAAATGATTGAAGCTACTGACTGAATGAAAGGAGCTGGCATCTCACTCTCTTTGAATCTTCTTTATCATGCTAAGAGGAGCAGGAAAAAGCAAAAAATTTCAGAATTGCACCTTGCAATGCGGAGAAATTACTGTTTGTGCATTTACAATATTCATTGATTTTTGCCATTGAAAAATGTCCAGAAATGATTGAAGCTACTGACTGAATGAAAGGAGCTGGCATCTCACTCTCTTTGAATCTTCTTTATCATGCTAAGAGGAGCAGGAAAAAGCAAAAAATTTCAGAATTGCGCCTTGCAATGCGGAGAAATTACTGTTTGTGCATTTACAAAATTCATTGATTTTTGCCATTGAAAAACATCATGTTATTCATATACCAGAAATGATTGAAGCTACTGACTGAAGGAAAGGATCTGGCATCTCACTCTCTTTGAATCTTCTTTATCATGCTAAGAGGAGCAGGAAAAAGCAAAAAATTTCAGAATTGCACCTTGCAATGCGGAGAAATTACTGTTTGTGCATTTACAATATTCATTGATTTTTGCCATTGAAAAACGTCCAGAAATGATTGAAGCTACTGACTGAATGAAAGGAGCTGGCATCTCACTCTCTTTGAATCTTCTTTATCATGCTAAGAGGAGCAGGAAAAAGCAAAAAATTTCAGAATTGCACCTTGCAATGCGGAGAAATTACTGTTTGTGCATTTACAATATTCATTGATTTTTGCCATTGAAAAACGTCCAGAAATGATTGAAGCTACTGACTGAATGAAAGGAGCTGGCATCTCACTCTCTTTGAATCTTCTTTATCATGCTAAGAGGAGCAGGAAAAAGCAAAAAATTTCAGAATTGCACCTTGCAATGCGGAGAAATTACTGTTTGTGCATTTACAATATTCATTGATTTTTGCCATTGAAAAATGTCCAGAAATGATTGAAGCTACTGACTGAATGAAAGGAGCTGGCATCTCACTCTCTTCGAATCTTCTTTATCATGCTAAGAGGAGCAGGAAAAAGCAAAAAATTTCAGAATTGCGCCTTGCAATGCGGAGAAATTACTGTTTGTGCATTTACAAAATTCATTGATTTTTGCCATTGAAAAACATCATGTTATTCATATACCAGAAATGATTGAAGCTACTGACTGAAGGAAAGGATCTGGCATCTCACTCTCTTTGAATCTTCTTTATCATGCTAAGAGGAGCAGGAAAAAGCAAAAAATTTCAGAATTGCACCTTGCAATGCGGAGAAATTACTGTTTGTGCATTTACAATATTCATTGGTTTTTGCCATTGAAAAACATCATGTTATTCATATACCAGAAATGATTGAAGCTACTGACTGAATGAAAGGAGCTGGCATCTCACTCTCTTTGAATCTTCTTTATCATGCTAAGAGGAGCAGGAAAAAGTAAAAAATTTCAGAATTGCACCTTGCAATGCGGAGAAATTACTGTTTGTGCATTTATAATATTCAATGATTTTTGCCATTGAAAAACGTCCAGAAATGATTGAAGCTACTGACTGAACGAAAGGAGCTGGCATCTCACTCTCTTTGAATCTTCTTTATCATGCTAAGTGGAGCAGAAAAAAGCAAAAAATTTCAGAATTGCACCTTGCAATGCGGAGAAATTACTGTTTGTGCATTTACAATATTCATTGATTTTTGCCATTGAAAAACATCATGTTATTCATATACCAGAAATGTTTGAAGCTACTGACTGAATGAAAGGAGCTGGCATCTCACTCTCTTTGAATCTTCTTTATCATGCTAAGAGGAGCAGGAAAAAGCAAAAAATTTCAGAATTGCACATTGCAATGCAGAGAAATTACTGTTTGTGCATTTACAATATTCATTGATTTTTGCCATTGAAAAACGTCCAGAAATGATTGAAGCTACTGACTGAATGAAAGGAGCTGACATCTCACTCTCTTTGAATCTTATTTATCATGCTAAGAGGAGCAGGAAAAAGCAAAAAATTTCAGAATTGCACCTTGCAATGCGGAGAAATTACTGTTTGTGCATTTACAATATTCATTGATTTTTGCCATTGAAAAACGTCCAGAAATGATTGAAGCTACTGACTGAATGAAAGGAGCTGGCATCTAATTCTCTTTGAATCTTCTTTATCATGCTAAGAGGAGCAGGAAAAAGCAAAAAATTTCAGAATTGCACCTTGCAATGCGGAGAAATTACTGTTTGTGCATTTACAATATTCATTGATTTTTGCCATTGAAAAACATGTTATTCATATACCAGAAATGTTTGAAGCTCCTGACTGAATGAAAGGAGCTGGCACCTCACTCTCTTTGAATCTTCTTTATCATGCTAAGAGGAGCAGGAAAAAGCAAAAAATTTCAGAATTGCACCTTGCAATGCGGAGAAATTACTGTTTGTGCATTTACAATATTCATTGATTTTTGCCATTGAAAAACGTCCAGAAATGATTGAAGCTACTGACTGAATGAAAGGAGCTGTCATCTCACTCTCTTTGAATCTTCTTTATCATGCTAAGAGGAGCAGGAAAAAGCAAAAAATTTCAGAATTGCACCTTGCAATGCGGAGAAATTACTGTTTGTGCATTTACAATATTCATTGATTTTTGCCATTGAAAAATGTCCAGAAATGATTGAAGCTACTGACTGAATGAAAGGAGCTGGCATCTCACTCTCTTTGAATCTTCTTTATCATGCTAAGAGGAGCAGGAAAAAGCAAAAAATTTCAGAATTGCGCCTTGCAATGCGGAGAAATTACTGTTTGTGCATTTACAAAATTCATTGATTTTTGCCATTGAAAAACATCATGTTATTCATATGCCAGAAATGATTGAAGCTACTGACTGAAGGAAAGGAGCTGGCATCTCACTCTCTTTGAATCTTCTTTATCATGCTAAGAGGAGCAGGAAAAAGCAAAAAATTTCAGAATTGCACCTTGCAATGCGGAGAAATTACTGTTTGTGCATTTACAATATTCATTGATTTTTGCCATTGAAAAACGTCCAGAAATGATTGAAGCTACTGACTGAATGAAAGGAGCTGGCATCTCACTCTCTTTGAATCTTCTTTATCATGCTAAGAGGAGCAGGAAAAAGCAAAAAATTTCAGAATTGCACCTTGCAATGCGGAGAAATTACTGTTTGTGCATTTACAATATTCATTGATTTTTGCGATTGAAAAACATCATGTTATTCATATACCAGAAATGATTGAAGCTACTGACTGAATGAAAGGAGCTGGCATCTCACTCTCTTTGAATCTTCTTTATCATGCTAAGAGGAGCGGGAAAAAGTAAAAAATTTCAGAATTGCACCTTGCAATGCGGAGAAATTACTGTTTGTGCATTTACAATATTCACTGATTTTTGCCATTGAAAAACGTCCAGAAATGATTGAAGCTACTGACTGAACTAAAGGAGCTGGCATCTCACTCTCTTTGAATCTTCTTTATCATGCTAAGAGGAGCAGGAAAAAGCAAAAAATTTCAGAATTGCACCTTGCAATGCGGAGAAATTACTGTTTGTGCATTTACAATATTCATTGATTTTTGCCATTGAAAAACATCATGTTATTCATATACCAGAAATGTTTGAAGCTACTGACTGAATGAAAGGAGCTGGTATCTCATTCTCTTTGAATCTTCTTCACAATGCTAAGAGGAGCAGGAAAAAGCAAAAAATTTCAGAATTGCACCTTGCAATGCGGAGAAATTACTGTTTGTGCATTTACAATATTCATTGATTTTTGCCATTGAAAAACGTCCAGAAATGATTGAAGCTACTGACTGAATGAAAGGAGCTGGCATCTCACTCTCTTTGAATCTTCTTTATCATGCTAAGAGGAGCAGGAAAAAGCAAAAAATTTCAGAATTGCGCCTTGCAATGCGGAGAAATTACTGTTTGTGCATTTACAAAATTCATTGATTTTTGCCATTGAAAAACATCATGTTATTCATATGCCAGAAATGATTGAAGCTACTGACTGAAGGAAAGGAGCTGGCATCTCACTCTCTTTGAATCTTCTTTATCATGCTAAGAGGAGCAGGAAAAAGCAAAAAATTTCAGAATTGCACCTTGCAATGCGGAGAAATTACTGTTTGTGCATTTACAATATTCATTGATTTTTGCCATTGAAAAACGTCCAGAAATGATTGAAGCTACTGACTGAATGAAAGGAGCTGGCATCTCACTCTCTTTGAATCTTCTTTATCATGCTAAGAGGAGCAGGAAAAAGCAAAAAATTTCAGAATTGCACCTTGCAATGCGGAGAAATTACTGTTTGTGCATTTACAATATTCATTGATTTTTGCCATTGAAAAACGTCCAGAAATGATTGAAGCTACTGACTGAATGAAAGGAGCTGGCATCTCACTCTCTTTGAATCTTCTTTATCATGCTAAGAGGAGCAGGAAAAAGCAAAAAATTTCAGAATTGCACCTTGCAATGCGGAGAAATTACTGTTTGTGCATTTACAATATTCATTGATTTTTGCCATTGAAAAACATGTTATTCATATACCAGAAATGTTTGAAGCTCCTGACTGAATGAAAGGACCTGGCACCTCACTCTCTTTGAATCTTCTTTATCATGCTGAGAGGAGCAGGAAAAAGCAAAAAATTTCAGAATTGCACCTTGCAATGCGGAGAAATTACTGTTTGTGCATTTACAATATTCATTGATTTTTGCCATTGAAAAACGTCCAGAAATGATTGAAGCTACTGACTGAATGAAAGGAGCTGTCATCTCACTCTCTTTGAATCTTCTTTATCATGCTAAGAGGAGCAGGAAAAAGCAAAAAATTTCAGAATTGCACCTTGCAATGCGGAGAAATTACTGTTTGTGCATTTACAATATTCATTGATTTTTGCCATTGAAAAATGTTCAGAAATGATTGAAGCTACTGACTGAATGAAAGGAGCTGGCATCTCACTCTCTTTGAATCTTCTTTATCATGCTAAGAGGAGCAGGAAAAAGCAAAAAATTTCAGAATTGCGCCTTGCAATGCGGAGAAATTACTGTTTGTGCATTTACAAAATTCATTGATTTTTGCCATTGAAAAACATCATGTTATTCATATGCCAGAAATGATTGAAGCTACTGACTGAAGGAAAGGAGCTGGCATCTCACTCTCTTTGAATCTTCTTTATCATGCTAAGAGGAGCAGGAAAAAGCAAAAAATTTCAGAATTGCACCTTGCAATGCGGAGAAATTACTGTTTGTGCATTTACAATATTCATTGGTTTTTGCCATTGAAAAACGTCCAGAAATGATTGAAGCTACTGACTGAATGAAAGGAGCTGGCCTCTCACTCTCTTTGAATCTTCTTTATCATGCTAAGAGGAGCAGGAAAAAGTAAAAAATTTCAGAATTGCACCTTGCAATGCGGAGAAATTACTGATTGTGCATTTACAATATTCAATGATTTTTGCCATTGAAAAACGTCCAGAAATGATTAAAGCTACTGACTGAATGAAAGGAGCTGGCATCTCACTCTCTTTGAATCTTCTTTATCATGCTAAGAGGAGCAGGAAAAAGCAAAAAATTTCAGAATTGCACCTTGCAATGCGGAGAAATTACTGTTTGTGCATTTACAATATTCATTGATTTTTGCCATTGAAAAACGTCCAGAAATGATTGAAGCTACTGACTGAATGAAAGGAGCTGGCATCTCACTCTCTTTGAATCTTCTTTATCATGCTAAGAGGAGCAGGAAAAAGCAAAAAATTTCAGAATTGCACCTTGCAATGCGGAGAAATTACTGTTTGTGCATTTACAATATTCATTGATTTTTGCCATTGAAAAACATCATGTTATTCATATACCAGAAATGATTGAAGCTACTGACTGAATGAAAGGAGCTGGCATCTCACTCTCTTTGAATCTTCTTTATCATGCTAAGAGGAGCAGGAAAAAGTAAAAAATTTCAGAATTGCACCTTGCAATGCGGAGAAATTACTGTTTGTGCATTTATAATATTCAATGATTTTTGCCATTGAAAAACGTCCAGAAATGATTGAAGCTACTGACTGAACGAAAGGAGCTGGCATCTCACTCTCTTTGAATCTTCTTTATCATGCTAAGTGGAGCAGAAAAAAGCAAAAAATTTCAGAATTGCACCTTGCAATGCGGAGAAATTACTGTTTGTGCATTTACAATATTCATTGATTTTTGCCATTGAAAAACATCATGTTATTCATATACCAGAAATGTTTGAAGCTACTGACTGAATGAAAGGAGCTGGCATCTCACTCTCTTTGAATCTTCTTTATCATGCTAAGAGGAGCAGGAAAAAGCAAAAAATTTCAGAATTGCACATTGCAATGCAGAGAAATTACTGTTTGTGCATTTACAATATTCATTGATTTTTGCCATTGAAAAACGTCCAGAAATGATTGAAGCTACTGACTGAATGAAAGGAGCTGGCATCTCACTCTCTTTGAATCTTCTTTATCATGCTAAGAGGAGCAGGAAAAAGCAAAAAATTTCAGAATTGCACCTTGCAATGCGGAGAAATTACTGTTTGTGCATTTACAATATTCATTGATTTTTGCCATTGAAAAACGTCCAGAAATGATTGAAGCTACTGACTGAATGAAAGGAGCTGGCATCTCATTCTCTTTGAATCTTCTTTATCATGCTAAGAGGAGCAGGAAAAAGCAAAAAATTTCAGAATTGCACCTTGCAATGCGGAGAAATTACTGTTTGTGCATTTACAATATTCATTGATTTTTGCCATTGAAAAACATGTTATTCATATACCAGAAATGTTTGAAGCTCCTGACTGAATGAAAGGAGCTGGCACCTCACTCTCTTTGAATCTTCTTTATCATGCTAAGAGGAGCAGGAAAAAGCAAAAAATTTCAGAATTGCACCTTGCAATGCGGAGAAATTACTGTTTGTGCATTTACAATATTCATTGATTTTTGCCATTGAAAAACGTCCAGAAATGATTGAAGCTACTGACTGAATGAAAGGAGCTGTCATCTCACTCTCTTTGAATCTTCTTTATCATGCTAAGAGGAGCAGGAAAAAGCAAAAAATTTCAGAATTGCACCTTGCAATGCGGAGAAATTACTGTTTGTGCATTTACAATATTCATTGATTTTTGCCATTGAAAAATGTCCAGAAATGATTGAAGCTACTGACTGAATGAAAGGAGCTGGCATCTCACTCTCTTTGAATCTTCTTTATCATGCTAAGAGGAGCAGGAAAAAGCAAAAAATTTCAGAATTGCGCCTTGCAATGCGGAGAAATTACTGTTTGTGCATTTACAAAATTCATTGATTTTTGCCATTGAAAAACATCATGTTATTCATATGCCAGAAATGATTGAAGCTACTGACTGAAGGAAAGGAGCTGGCATCTCACTCTCTTTGAATCTTCTTTATCATGCTAAGAGGAGCAGGAAAAAGCAAAAAATTTCAGAATTGCACCTTGCAATGCGGAGAAATTACTGTTTGTGCATTTACAATATTCATTGATTTTTGCCATTGAAAAACGTCCAGAAATGATTGAAGCTACTGACTGAATGAAAGGAGCTGGCATCTCACTCTCTTTGAATCTTCTTTATCATGCTAAGAGGAGCAGGAAAAAGCAAAAAATTTCAGAATTGCACCTTGCAATGCGGAGAAATTACTGTTTGTGCATTTACAATATTCATTGATTTTTGCCATTGAAAAACGTCCAGAAATGATTGAAGCTACTGACTGAATGAAAGGAGCTGGCATCTCACTCTCTTTGAATCTTCTTTATCATGCTAAGAGGAGCAGGAAAAAGCAAAAAATTTCAGAATTGCACCTTGCAATGCGGAGAAATTACTGTTTGTGCATTTACAATATTCATTGATTTTTGCCATTGAAAAACATGTTATTCATATACCAGAAATGTTTGAAGCTCCTGACTGAATGAAAGGAGCTGGCACCTCACTCTCTTTGAATCTTCTTTATCATGCTGAGAGGAGCAGGAAAAAGCAAAAAATTTCAGAATTGCACCTTGCAATGCGGAGAAATTACTGTTTGTGCATTTACAATATTCATTGATTTTTGCCATTGAAAAACGTCCAGAAATGATTGAAGCTACTGACTGAATGAAAGGAGCTGTCATCTCACTCTCTTTGAATCTTCTTTATCATGCTAAGAGGAGCAGGAAAAAGCAAAAAATTTCAGAATTGCACCTTGCAATGCGGAGAAATTACTGTTTGTGCATTTACAATATTCATTGATTTTTGCCATTGAAAAATGTTCAGAAATGATTGAAGCTACTGACTGAATGAAAGGAGCTGGCATCTCACTCTCTTTGAATCTTCTTTATCATGCTAAGATGAGCAGGAAAAAGCAAAAAATTTCAGAATTGCGCCTTGCAATGCGGAGAAATTAATGTTTGTGCATTTACAAAATTCATTGATTTTTGCCATTGAAAAACATCATGTTATTCATATGCCAGAAATGATTGAAGCTACTGACTGAAGGAAAGGAGCTGGCATCTCACTCTCTTTGAATCTTCTTTATCATGCTAAGAGGAGCAGGAAAAAGCAAAAAATTTCAGAATTGCACCTTGCAATGCGGAGAAATTACTGTTTGTGCATTTACAATATTCATTGATTTTTGCCATTGAAAAACGTCCAGAAATGATTGAAGCTACTGACTGAACGAAAGGAGCTGGCATCTCACTCTCTTTGAATCTTCTTTATCATGCTAAGTGGAGCAGAAAAAAGCAAAAAATTTCAGAATTGCACCTTGCAATGCGGAGAAATTACTGTTTGTGCATTTACAATATTCATTGATTTTTGCCATTGAAAAACATCATGTTATTCATATACCAGAAATGTTTGAAGCTACTGACTGAATGAAAGGAGCTGGCATCTCACTCTCTTTGAATCTTCTTTATCATGCTAAGAGGAGCAGGAAAAAGCAAAAAATTTCAGAATTGCACATTGCAATGCAGAGAAATTACTGTTTGTGCATTTACAATATTCATTGATTTTTGCCATTGAAAAACGTCCAGAAATGATTGAAGCTACTGACTGAATGAAAGGAGCTGGCATCTCACTCTCTTTGAATCTTCTTTATCATGCTAAGAGGAGCAGGAAAAAGCAAAAAATTTCAGAATTGCACCTTGCAATGCGGAGAAATTACTGTTTGTGCATTTACAATATTCATTGATTTTTGCCATTGAAAAACGTCCAGAAATGATTGAAGCTACTGACTGAATGAAAGGAGCTGGCATCTCATTCTCTTTGAATCTTCTTTATCATGCTAAGAGGAGCAGGAAAAAGCAAAAAATTTCAGAATTGCACCTTGCAATGCGGAGAAATTACTGTTTGTGCATTTACAATATTCATTGATTTTTGCCATTGAAAAACATGTTATTCATATACCAGAAATGTTTGAAGCTCCTGACTGAATGAAAGGAGCTGGCACCTCACTCTCTTTGAATCTTCTTTATCATGCTAAGAGGAGCAGGAAAAAGCAAAAAATTTCAGAATTGCACCTTGCAATGCGGAGAAATTACTGTTTGTGCATTTACAATATTCATTGATTTTTGCCATTGAAAAACGTCCAGAAATGATTGAAGCTACTGACTGAATGAAAGGAGCTGTCATCTCACTCTCTTTGAATCTTCTTTATCATGCTAAGAGGAGCAGGAAAAAGCAAAAAATTTCAGAATTGCACCTTGCAATGCGGAGAAATTACTGTTTGTGCATTTACAATATTCATTGATTTTTGCCATTGAAAAATGTCCAGAAATGATTGAAGCTACTGACTGAATGAAAGGAGCTGGCATCTCACTCTCTTTGAATCTTCTTTATCATGCTAAGAGGAGCAGGAAAAAGCAAAAAATTTCAGAATTGCGCCTTGCAATGCGGAGAAATTACTGTTTGTGCATTTACAAAATTCATTGATTTTTGCCATTGAAAAACATCATGTTATTCATATGCCAGAAATGATTGAAGCTACTGACTGAAGGAAAGGAGCTGGCATCTCACTCTCTTTGAATCTTCTTTATCATGCTAAGAGGAGCAGGAAAAAGCAAAAAATTTCAGAATTGCACCTTGCAATGCGGAGAAATTACTGTTTGTGCATTTACAATATTCATTGATTTTTGCCATTGAAAAACGTCCAGAAATGATTGAAGCTACTGACTGAATGAAAGGAGCTGGCATCTCACTCTCTTTGAATCTTCTTTATCATGCTAAGAGGAGCAGGAAAAAGCAAAAAATTTCAGAATTGCACCTTGCAATGCGGAGAAATTACTGTTTGTGCATTTACAATATTCATTGATTTTTGCCATTGAAAAACGTCCAGAAATGATTGAAGCTACTGACTGAATGAAAGGAGCTGGCATCTCACTCTCTTTGAATCTTCTTTATCATGCTAAGAGGAGCAGGAAAAAGCAAAAAATTTCAGAATTGCACCTTGCAATGCGGAGAAATTACTGTTTGTGCATTTACAATATTCATTGATTTTTGCCATTGAAAAACATGTTATTCATATACCAGAAATGTTTGAAGCTCCTGACTGAATGAAAGGAGCTGGCACCTCACTCTCTTTGAATCTTCTTTATCATGCTGAGAGGAGCAGGAAAAAGCAAAAAATTTCAGAATTGCACCTTGCAATGCGGAGAAATTACTGTTTGTGCATTTACAATATTCATTGATTTTTGCCATTGAAAAACGTCCAGAAATGATTGAAGCTACTGACTGAATGAAAGGAGCTGTCATCTCACTCTCTTTGAATCTTCTTTATCATGCTAAGAGGAGCAGGAAAAAGCAAAAAATTTCAGAATTGCACCTTGCAATGCGGAGAAATTACTGTTTGTGCATTTACAATATTCATTGATTTTTGCCATTGAAAAATGTTCAGAAATGATTGAAGCTACTGACTGAATGAAAGGAGCTGGCATCTCACTCTCTTTGAATCTTCTTTATCATGCTAAGATGAGCAGGAAAAAGCAAAAAATTTCAGAATTGCGCCTTGCAATGCGGAGAAATTAATGTTTGTGCATTTACAAAATTCATTGATTTTTGCCATTGAAAAACATCATGTTATTCATATGCCAGAAATGATTGAAGCTACTGACTGAAGGAAAGGAGCTGGCATCTCACTCTCTTTGAATCTTCTTTATCATGCTAAGAGGAGCAGGAAAAAGCAAAAAATTTCAGAATTGCACCTTGCAATGCGGAGAAATTACTGTTTGTGCATTTACAATATTCATTGATTTTTGCCATTGAAAAACGTCCAGAAATGATTGAAGCTACTGACTGAATGAAAGGAGCTGGCATCTCACTCTCTTTGAATCTTCTTTATCATGCTAAGAGGAGCAGGAAAAAGCAAAAAATTTCAGAATTGCACCTTGCAATGCGGAGAAATTACTGTTTGTGCATTTACAATATTCATTGATTTTTGCGATTGAAAAACATCATGTTATTCATATACCAGAAATGATTGAAGCTACTGACTGAATGAAAGGAGCTGGCATCTCACTCTCTTTGAATCTTCTTTATCATGCTAAGAGGAGCAGGAAAAAGTAAAAAATTTCAGAATTGCACCTTGCAATGCGGAGAAATTACTGTTTGTGCATTTACAATATTCACTGATTTTTGCCATTGAAAAACGTCCAGAAATGATTGAAGCTACTGACTGAACTAAAGGAGCTGGCATCTCACTCTCTTTGAATCTTCTTTATCATGCTAAGAGGAGCAGGAAAAAGCAAAAAATTTCAGAATTGCACCTTGCAATGCGGAGAAATTACTGTTTGTGCATTTACAATATTCATTGATTTTTGCCATTGAAAAACATCATGTTATTCATATACCAGAAATGTTTGAAGCTACTGACTGAATGAAAGGAGCTGGTATCTCACTCTCTTTGAATCTTCTTCACAATGCTAAGAGGAGCAGGAAAAAGCAAAAAATTTCAGAATTGCACGTTGCAATGCGGAGAAATTACTGTTTGTGCATTTACAATATTCATTGATTTTTGCCATTGAAAAACGTCCAGAAATGATTGAAGCTACTGACTGAATGAAAGGAGCTGGCATCTCACTCTCTTTGAATCTTCTTTATCATGCTAAGAGGAGCAGGAAAAAGCAAAAAATTTCAGAATTGCGCCTTGCAATGCGGAGAAATTACTGTTTGTGCATTTACAAAATTCATTGATTTTTGCCATTGAAAAACATCATGTTATTCATATGCCAGAAATGATTGAAGCTACTGACTGAAGGAAAGGAGCTGGCATCTCACTCTCTTTGAATCTTCTTTATCATGCTAAGAGGAGCAGGAAAAAGCAAAAAATTTCAGAATTGCACCTTGCAATGCGGAGAAATTACTGTTTGTGCATTTACAATATTCATTGATTTTTGCCATTGAAAAACGTCCAGAAATGATTGAAGCTACTGACTGAATGAAAGGAGCTGGCATCTCACTCTCTTTGAATCTTCTTTATCATGCTAAGAGGAGCAGGAAAAAGCAAAAAATTTCAGAATTGCACCTTGCAATGCGGAGAAATTACTGTTTGTGCATTTACAATATTCATTGATTTTTGCCATTGAAAAACGTCCAGAAATGATTGAAGCTACTGACTGAATGAAAGGAGCTGGCATCTCACTCTCTTTGAATCTTCTTTATCATGCTAAGAGGAGCAGGAAAAAGCAAAAAATTTCAGAATTGCACCTTGCAATGCGGAGAAATTACTGTTTGTGCATTTACAATATTCATTGATTTTTGCCATTGAAAAACATGTTATTCATATACCAGAAATGTTTGAAGCTCCTGACTGAATGAAAGGACCTGGCACCTCACTCTCTTTGAATCTTCTTTATCATGCTGAGAGGAGCAGGAAAAAGCAAAAAATTTCAGAATTGCACCTTGCAATGCGGAGAAATTACTGTTTGTGCATTTACAATATTCATTGATTTTTGCCATTGAAAAACGTCCAGAAATGATTGAAGCTACTGACTGAATGAAAGGAGCTGTCATCTCACTCTCTTTGAATCTTCTTTATCATGCTAAGAGGAGCAGGAAAAAGCAAAAAATTTCAGAATTGCACCTTGCAATGCGGAGAAATTACTGTTTGTGCATTTACAATATTCATTGATTTTTGCCATTGAAAAATGTTCAGAAATGATTGAAGCTACTGACTGAATGAAAGGAGCTGGCATCTCACTCTCTTTGAATCTTCTTTATCATGCTAAGAGGAGCAGGAAAAAGCAAAAAATTTCAGAATTGCGCCTTGCAATGCGGAGAAATTACTGTTTGTGCATTTACAAAATTCATTGATTTTTGCCATTGAAAAACATCATGTTATTCATAAGCCAGAAATGATTGAAGCTACTGACTGAAGGAAAGGAGCTGGCATCTCACTCTCTTTGAATCTTCTTTATCATGCTAAGAGGAGAAGGAAAAAGCAAAAAATTTCAGAATTGCACCTTGCAATGCGGAGAAATTACTGTTTGTGCATTTACAATATTCATTGATTTTTGCCATTGAAAAACGTCCAGAAATGATTGAAGCTACTGACTGAATGAAAGGAGCTGGCATCTCACTCTCTTTGAATCTTCTTTATCATGCTAAGAGGAGCAGGAAAAAGCAAAAAATTTCAGAATTGCACCTTGCAATGCGGAGAAATTACTGTTTGTGCATTTACAATATTCATTGATTTTTGCGATTGAAAAACATCATGTTATTCATATACCAGAAATGATTGAAGCTACTGACTGAATGAAAGGAGCTGGCATCTCACTCTCTTTGAATCTTCTTTATCATGCTAAGAGGAGCAGGAAAAAGTAAAAAATTTCAGAATTGCACCTTGCAATGCGGAGAAATTACTGTTTGTGCATTTACAATATTCACTGATTTTTGCCATTGAAAAACGTCCAGAAATGATTGAAGCTACTGACTGAACTAAAGGAGCTGGCATCTCACTCTCTTTGAATCTTCTTTATCATGCTAAGAGGAGCAGGAAAAAGCAAAAAATTTCAGAATTGCACCTTGCAATGCGGAGAAATTACTGTTTGTGCATTTACAATATTCATTGATTTTTGCCATTGAAAAACATCATGTTATTCATATACCAGAAATGTTTGAAGCTACTGACTGAATGAAAGGAGCTGGTATCTCACTCTCTTTGAATCTTCTTCACAATGCTAAGAGGAGCAGGAAAAAGCAAAAAATTTCAGAATTGCACCTTGCAATGCGGAGAAATTACTGTTTGTGCATTTACAATATTCATTGATTTTTGCCATTGAAAAACGTCCAGAAATGATTGAAGCTACTGACTGAATGAAAGGAGCTGGCATCTCACTCTCTTTGAATCTTCTTTATCATGCTAAGAGGAGCAGGAAAAAGCAAAAAATTTCAGAATTGCACCTTGCAATGCGGAGAAATTACTGTTTGTGCATTTACAATATTCATTGATTTTTGCCATTGAAAAACGTCCAGAAATGATTGAAGCTACTGACTGAATGAAAGGAGCTGGCATCTCACTCTCTTTGAATCTTCTTTATCATGCTAAGAGGAGCAGGAAAAAGCAAAAAATTTCAGAATTGCACCTTGCAATGCGGAGAAATTACAGTTTGTGCATTTACAATATTCATTGATTTTTGCCATTGAAAAACGTCCAGAAATGATTGAAGCTACTGACTGAATGAAAGGAGCTGGCATCTCACTCTCTTTGAATCTTCTTTATCATGCTAAGAGGAGCAGAAAAAAGCAAAAAATTTCAGAATTGCACCTTGCAATGCGGAGAAATTACTGTTTGTGCATTTACAATATTCATTGATTTTTGCCATTGAAAAACATCATGTTATTCATATACCAGAAATGTTTGAAGCTACTGACTGAATGAAAGGAGCTGGCATCTCACTCTCTTTGAATCTTCTTTATCATGCTAAGAGGAGCAGGAAAAAGCAAAAAATTTCAGAATTGCACATTGCAATGCAGAGAAATTACTGTTTGTGCATTTACAATATTCATTGATTTTTGCCATTGAAAAACGTCCAGAAATGATTGAAGCTACTGACTGAATGAAAGGAGCTGGCATCTCACTCTCTTTGAATCTTCTTTATCATGCTAAGAGGAGCAGGAAAAAGCAAAAAATTTCAGAATTGCACCTTGCAATGCGGAGAAATTACTGTTTGTGCATTTACAATATTCATTGATTTTTGCCATTGAAAAACGTCCAGAAATGATTGAAGCTACTGACTGAATGAAAGGAGCTGGCATCTCATTCTCTTTGAATCTTCTTTATCATGCTAAGAGGAGCAGGAAAAAGCAAAAAATTTCAGAATTGCACCTTGCAATGCGGAGAAATTACTGTTTGTGCATTTACAATATTCATTGATTTTTGCCATTGAAAAACATGTTATTCATATACCAGAAATGTTTGAAGCTCCTGACTGAATGAAAGGAGCTGGCACCTCACTCTCTTTGAATCTTCTTTATCATGCTAAGAGGAGCAGGAAAAAGCAAAAAATTTCAGAATTGCACCTTGCAATGCGGAGAAATTACTGTTTGTGCATTTACAATATTCATTGATTTTTGCCATTGAAAAACGTCCAGAAATGATTGAAGCTACTGACTGAATGAAAGGAGCTGTCATCTCACTCTCTTTGAATCTTCTTTATCATGCTAAGAGGAGCAGGAAAAAGCAAAAAATTTCAGAATTGCACCTTGCAATGCGGAGAAATTACTGTTTGTGCATTTACAATATTCATTGATTTTTGCCATTGAAAAATGTCCAGAAATGATTGAAGCTACTGACTGAATGAAAGGAGCTGGCATCTCACTCTCTTTGAATCTTCTTTATCATGCTAAGAGGAGCAGGAAAAAGCAAAAAATTTCAGAATTGCGCCTTGCAATGCGGAGAAATTACTGTTTGTGCATTTACAAAATTCATTGATTTTTGCCATTGAAAAACATCATGTTATTCATATGCCAGAAATGATTGAAGCTACTGACTGAAGGAAAGGAGCTGGCATCTCACTCTCTTTGAATCTTCTTTATCATGCTAAGAGGAGCAGGAAAAAGCAAAAAATTTCAGAATTGCACCTTGCAATGCGGAGAAATTACTGTTTGTGCATTTACAATATTCATTGATTTTTGCCATTGAAAAACGTCCAGAAATGATTGAAGCTACTGACTGAATGAAAGGAGCTGGCATCTCACTCTCTTTGAATCTTCTTTATCATGCTAAGAGGAGCAGGAAAAAGCAAAAAATTTCAGAATTGCACCTTGCAATGCGGAGAAATTACTGTTTGTGCATTTACAATATTCATTGATTTTTGCCATTGAAAAACGTCCAGAAATGATTGAAGCTACTGACTGAATGAAAGGAGCTGGCATCTCACTCTCTTTGAATCTTCTTTATCATGCTAAGAGGAGCAGGAAAAAGCAAAAAATTTCAGAATTGCACCTTGCAATGCGGAGAAATTACTGTATGTGCATTTACAATATTCATTGATTTTTGCCATTGAAAAACATGTTATTCATATACCAGAAATGTTTGAAGCTCCTGACTGAATGAAAGGAGCTGGCACCTCACTCTCTTTGAATCGTCTTTATCATGCTGAGAGGAGCAGGAAAAAGCAAAAAATTTCAGAATTGCACCTTGCAATGCGGAGAAATTACTGTTTGTGCATTTACAATATTCATTGATTTTTGCCATTGAAAAACGTCCAGAAATGATTGAAGCTACTGACTGAATGAAAGGAGCTGTCATCTCACTCTCTTTGAATCTTCTTTATCATGCTAAGAGGAGCAGGAAAAAGCAAAAAATTTCAGAATTGCACCTTGCAATGCGGAGAAATTACTGTTTGTGCATTTACAATATTCATTGATTTTTGCCATTGAAAAATGTTCAGAAATGATTGAAGCTACTGACTGAATGAAAGGAGCTGGCATCTCACTCTCTTTGAATCTTCTTTATCATGCTAAGAGGAGCAGGAAAAAGCAAAAAATTTCAGAATTGCGCCTTGCAATGCGGAGAAATTACTGTTTGTTCATTTACAAAATTCATTGATTTTTGCCATTGAAAAACATCATGTTATTCATATGCCAGAAATGATTGAAGCTACTGACTGAAGGAAAGGAGCTGGCATCTCACTCTCTTTGAATCTTCTTTATCATGCTAAGAGGAGCAGGAAAAAGCAAAAAATTTCAGAATTGCACCTTGCAATGCGGAGAAATTACTGTTTGTGCATTTACAATATTCATTGATTTTTGCCATTGAAAAACGTCCAGAAATGATTGAAGCTACTGACTGAATGAAAGGAGCTGGCATCTCACTCTCTTTGAATCTTCTTTATCATGCTAAGAGGAGCAGGAAAAAGCAAAAAATTTCAGAATTGCACCTTGCAATGCGGAGAAATTACTGTTTGTGCATTTACAATATTCATTGATTTTTGCGATTGAAAAACATCATGTTATTCATATACCAGAAATGATTGAAGCTACTGACTGAATGAAAGGAGCTGGCATCTCACTCTCTTTGAATATTCTTTATCATGCTAAGAGGAGCAGGAAAAAGTAAAAAATTTCAGAATTGCACCTTGCAATGCGGAGAAATTACTGTTTGTGCATTTACAATATTCATTGATTTTTGCCATTGAAAAACGTCCAGAAATGATTGAAGCTACTGACTGAATGAAAGGAGCTGGCATCTCACTCTCTTTGAATCTTCTTTATCATGCTAAGAGGAGCAGGAAAAAGCAAAAAATTTCAGAATTGCACCTTGCAATGCGGAGAAATTACTGTTTGTGCATTTACAATATTCATTGATTTTTGCCATTGAAAAACGTCCAGAAATGATTGAAGCTACTGACTGAATGAAAGGAGCTGGCATCTCATTCTCTTTGAATCTTCTTTATCATGCTAAGAGGAGCAGGAAAAAGCAAAAAATTTCAGAATTGCACCTTGCAATGCGGAGAAATTACTGTTTGTGCATTTACAATATTCATTGATTTTTGCCATTGAAAAACATGTTATTCATATACCAGAAATGTTTGAAGCTCCTGACTGAATGAAAAGAGCTGGCACCTCACTCTCTTTGAATCTTCTTTATCATGCTAAGAGGAGCAGGAAAAAGCAAAAAATTTCAGAATTGCACCTTGCAATGCGGAGAAATTACTGTTTGTGCATTTACAATATTCATTGATTTTTGCCATTGAAAAACGTCCAGAAATGATTGAAGCTACTGACTGAATGAAAGGAGCTGTCATCTCACTCTCTTTGAATCTTCTTTATCATGCTAAGAGGAGCAGGAAAAAGCAAAAAATTTCAGAATTGCACCTTGCAATGCGGAGAAATTACTGTTTGTGCATTTACAATATTCATTGATTTTTGCCATTGAAAAATGTCCAGAAATGATTGAAGCTACTGACTGAATGAAAGGAGCTGGCATCTCACTCTCTTTGAATCTTCTTTATCATGCTAAGAGGAGCAGGAAAAAGCAAAAAATTTCAGAATTGCGCCTTGCAATGCGGAGAAATTACTGTTTGTGCATTTACAAAATTCATTGATTTTTGCCATTGAAAAACATCATGTTATTCATATGCCAGAAATGATTGAAGCTACTGACTGAAGGAAAGGAGCTGGCATCTCACTCTCTTTGAATCTTCTTTATCATGCTAAGAGGAGCAGGAAAAAGCAAAAAATTTCAGAATTGCACCTTGCAATGCGGAGAAATTACTGTTTGTGCATTTACAATATTCATTGATTTTTGCCATTGAAAAACGTCCAGAAATGATTGAAGCTACTGACTGAATGAAAGGAGCTGGCATCTCACTCTCTTTGAATCTTCTTTATCATGCTAAGAGGAGCAGGAAAAAGCAAAAAATTTCAGAATTGCACCTTGCAATGCGGAGAAATTACTGTTTGTGCATTTACAATATTCATTGATTTTTGCCATTGAAAAACGTCCAGAAATGATTGAAGCTACTGACTGAATGAAAGGAGCTGGCATCTCACTCTCTTTGAATCTTCTTTATCATGCTAAGAGGAGCAGGAAAAAGCAAAAAATTTCAGAATTGCACCTTGCAATGTGGAGAAATTACTGTATGTGCATTTACAATATTCATTGATTTTTGCCATTGAAAAACATGTTATTCATATACCAGAAATGTTTGAAGCTCCTGACTGAATGAAAGGAGCTGGCACCTCACTCTCTTTGAATCTTCTTTATCATGCTGAGAGGAGCAGGAAAAAGCAAAAAATTTCAGAATTGCACCTTGCAATGCGGAGAAATTACTGTTTGTGCATTTACAATATTCATTGATTTTTGCCATTGAAAAACGTCCAGAAATGATTGAAGCTACTGACTGAATGAAAGGAGCTGGCATCTCATTCTCTTTGAATCTTCTTTATCATGCTAAGAGGAGCAGGAAAAAGCAAAAAATTTCAGAATTGCACCTTGCAATGCGGAGAAATTACTGTTTGTGCATTTACAATATTCATTGATTTTTGCCATTGAAAAACATCATGTTATTCATATACCAGAAATGATTGAAGCTACTGACTGAATGAAAGGAGCTGGCATCTCACTCTCTTTGAATCTTCTTTATCATGCTAAGAGGAGCAGGAAAAAGTAAAAAATTTCAGAATTGCGCCTTGCAATGCGGAGAAATTACTGTTTGTGCATTTACAAAATTCATTGATTTTTGCCATTGAAAAACATCATGTTATTCATATACCAGAAATGATTGAAGCTACTGACTGAAGGAAAGGATCTGGCATCTCACTCTCTTTGAATCTTCTTTATCATGCTAAGAGGAGCAGGAAAAAGTAAAAAATTTCAGAATTGCACCTTGCAATGCGGAGAAATTACTGTTTGTGCATTTACAATATTCATTGATTTTTGCCATTGAAAAACGTCCAGAAATGATTGAAGCTACTGACTGAATGAAAGGAGCTGGCATCTCACTCTCTTTGAATCTTCTTTATCATGCTAAGAGGAGCAGGAAAAAGCAAAAAATTTCAGAATTGCACCTTGCAATGCGGAGAAATTACTGTTTGTGCATTTACAATATTCATTGATTTTTGCTATTGAAAAACATCATGTTATTCATATACCAGAAATGATTGAAGCTACTGACTGAATGAAAGGAGCTGGCATCTCACTCTCTTTGAATCTTCTTTATCATGCTAAGAGGAGCAGGAAAAAGCAAAAAATTTCAGAATTGCACCTTGCAATGCGGAGAAATTACTGTTTGTGCATTTACAATATTCATTGATTTTTGCCATTGAAAAACGTCCAGAAATGATTGAAGGTACTGACTGAATGAAAGGAGCTGGCATCTCACTCTCTTTGAATCTTCTTTATCATGCTAAGAGGAGCAGGAAAAAGCAAAAAATTTCAGAATTGCACCTTGCAATGCGGAGAAATTACTGTTTGTGCATTTACAATATTCATTGATTTTTGCCATTGAAAAACGTCCAGAAATGATTGAAGCTACTGACTGAATGAAAGGAGCTGGCATCTCACTCTCTTTGAATCTTCTTTATCATGCTAAGAGGAGCAGGAAAAAGCAAAAAATTTCAGAATTGCACCTTGCAATGCGGAGAAATTACTGTTTGTGCATTTACAATATTCATTGATTTTTGCCATTGAAAAATGTCCAGAAATGATTGAAGCTACTGACTGAATGAAAGGAGCTGGCATCTCACTCTCTTTGAATCTTCTTTATCATGCTAAGAGGAGCAGGAAAAAGCAAAAAATTTCAGAATTGCGCCTTGCAATGCGGAGAAATTACTGTTTGTGCATTTACAAAATTCATTGATTTTTGCCATTGAAAAACATCATGTTATTCATATACCAGAAATGATTGAAGCTACTGACTGAAGGAAAGGATCTGGCATCTCACTCTCTTTGAATCTTCTTTATCATGCCTAGAGGAGCAGGAAAAAGCAAAAAATTTCAGAATTGCACCTTGCAATGCGGAGAAATTACTGTTTGTGCATTTACAATATTCATTGATTTTTGCCATTGAAAAACGTCCAGAAATGATTGAAGCTACTGACTGAATGAAAGGAGCTGGCATCTCACTCTCTTTGAATCTTCTTTATCATGCTAAGAGGAGCAGGAAAAAGCAAAAAATTTCAGAATTGCACCTTGCAATGCGGAGAAATTACTGTTTGTGCATTTACAATATTCATTGATTTTTGCGATTGAAAAACATCATGTTATTCATATACCAGAAATGATTGAAGCTACTGACTGAATGAAAGGAGCTGGCATCTCACTCTCTTTGAATCTTCTTTATCATGCTAAGAGGAGCAGGAAAAAGTAAAAAATTTCAGAATTGCACCTTGCAATGCGGAGAAATTACTGTTTGTGCATTTACAATATTCAATGATTTTTGCCATTGAAAAACGTCCAGAAATGATTGAAGCTACTGACTGAATGAAAGGAGCTGGCATCTCACTCTCTTTGAATCTTGTTTATCATGCTAAGAGGAGCAGGAAAAAGCAAAAAATTTCAGAATTGCACCTTGCAATGCGGAGAAATTACTGTTTGTGCATTTACAATATTCATTGATTTTTGCCATTGAAAAACGTCCAGAAATGATTGAAGCTACTGACTGAATGAAAGGAGCTGGCATCTCACTCTCTTTGAATCTTCTTTATCATGCTAAGAGGAGCAGGAAAAAGCAAAAAATTTCAGAATTGCACCTTGCAATGCGGAGAAATTACTGTTTGTGCATTTACAATATTCATTGATTTTTGCCATTGAAAAACATCATGTTATTCATATACCAGAAATGATTGAAGCTACTGACTGAATGAAAGGAGCTGGCATCTCACTCTCTTTGAATCTTCTTTATCATGCTAAGAGGAGCAGGAAAAAGTAAAAAATTTCAGAATTGCACCTTGCAATGCGGAGAAATTACTGTTTGTGCATTTATAATATTCAATGATTTTTGCCATTGAAAAACGTCCAGAAATGATTGAAGCTACTGACTGAACGAAAGGAGCTGGCATCTCACTCTCTTTGAATCTTCTTTATCATGCTAAGAGGAGCAGCAAAAAGCAAAAAATTTCAGAATTGCACCTTGCAATGCGGAGAAATTACTGTTTGTGCATTTACAATATTCATTGATTTTTGCCATTGAAAAACATCATGTTATTCATGTACCAGAAATGTTTGAAGCTACTGACTGAATGAAAGGAGCTGGCATCTCACTCTCTTTGAATCTTCTTTATCATGCTAAGAGGAGCAGGAAAAAGCAAAAAATTTCAGAATTGCACATTGCAATGCGGAGAAATTACTGTTTGTGCATTTACAATATTCATTGATTTTTGCCATTGAAAAACGTCCAGAAATGATTGAAGCTACTGACTGAATGAAAGGAGCTGGCATCTCACTCTCTTTGAATCTTCTTTATCATGCTAAGAGGAGCAGGAAAAAGCAAAAAATTTCAGAATTGCACCTTGCAATGCGGAGAAATTACTGTTTGTGCATTTACAATATTCATTGATTTTTGCCATTGAAAAACGTCCAGAAATGATTGAAGCTACTGACTGAATGAAAGGAGCTGGCATCTCACTCTCTTTGAATCTTCTTTATCATGCTAAGAGGAGCAGGAAAAAGCAAAAAATTTCAGAATTGCACCTTGCAATGCGGAGAAATTACTGTTTGTGCATTTACAATATTCATTGATTTTTGCCATTGAAAAATGTCCAGAAATGATTGAAGCTACTGACTGAATGAAAGGAGCTGGCATCTCACTCTCTTTGAATCTTCTTTATCATGCTAAGAGGAGCAGGAAAAAGCAAAAAATTTCAGAATTGCGCCTTGCAATGCGGAGAAATTACTGTTTGTGCATTTACAAAATTCATTGATTTTTGCCATTGAAAAACATCATGTTATTCATATACCAGAAATGATTGAAGCTACTGACTGAAGGAAAGGATCTGGCATCTCACTCTCTTTGAATCTTCTTTATCATGCTAAGAAGAGCAGGAAAAAGCAAAAAATTTCAGAATTGCACCTTGCAATGCGGAGAAATTACTGTTTGTGCATTTACAATATTCATTGATTTTTGCCATTGAAAAACGTCCAGAAATGATTGAAGCTACTGACTGAATGAAAGGAGCTGGCATCTCACTCTCTTTGAATCTTCTTTATCATGCTAAGAGGAGCAGGAAAAAGCAAAAAATTTCAGAATTGCACCTTGCAATGCGGAGAAATTACTGTTTGTGCATTTACAATATTCATTGATTTTTGCCATTGAAAAACGTCCAGAAATGATTGAAGCTACTGACTGAATGAAAGGAGCTGGCATCTCACTCTCTTTGAATCTTCTTTATCATGCTAAGAGGAGCAGGAAAAAGCAAAAAATTTCAGAATTGCACCTTGCAATGCGGAGAAATTACTGTTTGTGCATTTACAATATTCATTGATTTTTGCCATTGAAAAATGTCCAGAAATGATTGAAGCTACTGACTGAATGAAAGGAGCTGGCATCTCACTCTCTTCGAATCTTCTTTATCATGCTAAGAGGAGCAGGAAAAAGCAAAAAATTTCAGAATTGCGCCTTGCAATGCGGAGAAATTACTGTTTGTGCATTTACAAAATTCATTGATTTTTGCCATTGAAAAACATCATGTTATTCATATACCAGAAATGATTGAAGCTACTGACTGAAGGAAAGGATCTGGCATCTCACTCTCTTTGAATCTTCTTTATCATGCTAAGAGGAGCAGGAAAAAGCAAAAAATTTCAGAATTGCACCTTGCAATGCGGAGAAATTACTGTTTGTGCATTTACAATATTCATTGGTTTTTGCCATTGAAAAACGTCCAGAAATGATTGAAGCTACTGACTGAATGAAAGGAGCTGGCATCTCACTCTCTTTGAATCTTCTTTATCATGCTAAGAGGAGCAGGAAAAAGCAAAAAATTTCAGAATTGCACCTTGCAATGCGGAGAAATTACTGTTTGTGCATTTACAATATTCATTGATTTTTGCGATTGAAAAACATCATGTTATTCATATACCAGAAATGATTGAAGCTACTGACTGAATGAAAGGAGCTGGCATCTCACTCTCTTTGAATCTTCTTTATCATGCTAAGAGGAGCAGGAAAAAGTAAAAAATTTCAGAATTGCACCTTGCAATGCGGAGAAATTACTGATTGTGCATTTACAATATTCAATGATTTTTGCCATTGAAAAACGTCCAGAAATGATTAAAGCTACTGACTGAATGAAAGGAGCTGGCATCTCACTCTCTTTGAATCTTCTTTATCATGCTAAGAGGAGCAGGAAAAAGCAAAAAATTTCAGAATTGCACCTTGCAATGCGGAGAAATTACTGTTTGTGCATTTACAATATTCATTGATTTTTGCCATTGAAAAACGTCCAGAAATGATTGAAGCTACTGACTGAATGAAAGGAGCTGGCATCTCACTCTCTTTGAATCTTCTTTATCATGCTAAGAGGAGCAGGAAAAAGCAAAAAATTTCAGAATTGCACCTTGCAATGCGGAGAAATTACTGTTTGTGCATTTACAATATTCATTGATTTTTGCCATTGAAAAACATCATGTTATTCATATACCAGAAATGATTGAAGCTACTGACTGAATGAAAGGAGCTGGCATCTCACTCTCTTTGAATCTTCTTTATCATGCTAAGAGGAGCAGGAAAAAGTAAAAAATTTCAGAATTGCACCTTGCAATGCGGAGAAATTACTGTTTGTGCATTTATAATATTCAATGATTTTTGCCATTGAAAAACGTCCAGAAATGATTGAAGCTACTGACTGAACGAAAGGAGCTGGCATCTCACTCTCTTTGAATCTTCTTTATCATGCTAAGTGGAGCAGAAAAAAGCAAAAAATTTCAGAATTGCACCTTGCAATGCGGAGAAATTACTGTTTGTGCATTTACAATATTCATTGATTTTTGCCATTGAAAAACATCATGTTATTCATATACCAGAAATGTTTGAAGCTACTGACTGAATGAAAGGAGCTGGCATCTCACTCTCTTTGAATCTTCTTTATCATGCTAAGAGGAGCAGGAAAAAGCAAAAAATTTCAGAATTGCACATTGCAATGCAGAGAAATTACTGTTTGTGCATTTACAATATTCATTGATTTTTGCCATTGAAAAACGTCCAGAAATGATTGAAGCTACTGACTGAATGAAAGGAGCTGGCATCTCACTCTCTTTGAATCTTCTTTATCATGCTAAGAGGAGCAGGAAAAAGCAAAAAATTTCAGAATTGCACCTTGCAATGCGGAGAAATTACTGTTTGTGCATTTACAATATTCATTGATTTTTGCCATTGAAAAACGTCCAGAAATGATTGAAGCTACTGACTGAATGAAAGGAGCTGGCATCTCATTCTCTTTGAATCTTCTTTATCATGCTAAGAGGAGCAGGAAAAAGCAAAAAATTTCAGAATTGCACCTTGCAATGCGGAGAAATTACTGTTTGTGCATTTACAATATTCATTGATTTTTGCCATTGAAAAACATGTTATTCATATACCAGAAATGTTTGAAGCTCCTGACTGAATGAAAGGAGCTGGCACCTCACTCTCTTTGAATCTTCTTTATCATGCTAAGAGGAGCAGGAAAAAGCAAAAAATTTCAGAATTGCACCTTGCAATGCGGAGAAATTACTGTTTGTGCATTTACAATATTCATTGATTTTTGCCATTGAAAAACGTCCAGAAATGATTGAAGCTACTGACTGAATGAAAGGAGCTGTCATCTCACTCTCTTTGAATCTTCTTTATCATGCTAAGAGGAGCAGGAAAAAGCAAAAAATTTCAGAATTGCACCTTGCAATGCGGAGAAATTACTGTTTGTGCATTTACAATATTCATTGATTTTTGCCATTGAAAAACGTCCAGAAATGATTGAAGCTACTGACTGAATGAAAGGAGCTGGCATCTCACTCTCTTTGAATCTTCTTTATCATGCTAAGAGGAGCAGGAAAAAGCAAAAAATTTCAGAATTGCACCTTGCAATGCGGAGAAATTACTGTTTGTGCATTTACAATATTCATTGATTTTTGCCATTGAAAAACATGTTATTCATATACCAGAAATGTTTGAAGCTCCTGACTGAATGAAAGGAGCTGGCACCTCACTCTCTTTGAATCTTCTTTATCATGCTGAGAGGAGCAGGAAAAAGCAAAAAAATTTCAGAATTGCACCTTGCAATGCGGAGAAATTACTGTTTGTGCATTTACAATATTCATTGATTTTTGCCATTGAAAAACGTCCAGAAATGATTGAAGCTACTGACTGAATGAAAGGAGCTGTCATCTCACTCTCTTTGAATCTTCTTTATCATGCTAAGAGGAGCAGGAAAAAGCAAAAAATTTCAGAATTGCACCTTGCAATGCGGAGAAATTACTGTTTGTGCATTTACAATATTCATTGATTTTTGCCATTGAAAAATGTTCAGAAATGATTGAAGCTACTGACTGAATGAAAGGAGCTGGCATCTCACTCTCTTTGAATCTTCTTTATCATGCTAAGATGAGCAGGAAAAAGCAAAAAATTTCAGAATTGCGCCTTGCAATGCGGAGAAATTACTGTTTGTGCATTTACAAAATTGATTGATTTTTGCCATTGAAAAACATCATGTTATTCATATGCCAGAAATGATTGAAGCTACTGACTGAAGGAAAGGAGCTGGCATCTCACTCTCTTTGAATCTTCTTTATCATGCTAAGAGGAGCAGGAAAAAGCAAAAAATTTCAGAATTGCACCTTGCAATGCGGAGAAATTACTGTTTGTGCATTTACAATATTCATTGATTTTTGCCATTGAAAAACGTCCAGAAATGATTGAAGCTACTGACTGAATGAAAGGAGCTGGCATCTCACTCTCTTTGAATCTTCTTTATCATGCTAAGAGGAGCAGGAAAAAGCAAAAAATTTCAGAATTGCACCTTGCAATGCGGAGAAATTACTGTTTGTGCATTTACAATATTCATTGATTTTTGCGATTGAAAAACATCATGTTATTCATATACCAGAAATGATTGAAGCTACTGACTGAATGAAAGGAGCTGGCATCTCACTCTCTTTGAATCTTCTTTATCATGCTAAGAGGAGCAGGAAAAAGTAAAAAATTTCAGAATTGCACCTTGCAATGCGGAGAAATTACTGTTTGTGCATTTACAATATTCACTGATTTTTGCCATTGAAAAACGTCCAGAAATGATTGAAGCTACTGACTGAACTAAAGGAGCTGGCATCTCACTCTCTTTGAATCTTCTTTATCATGCTAAGAGGAGCAGGAAAAAGCAAAAAATTTCAGAATTGCACCTTGCAATGCGGAGAAATTACTGTTTGTGCATTTACAATATTCATTGATTTTTGCCATTGAAAAACATCATGTTATTCATATACCAGAAATGTTTGAAGCTACTGACTGAATGAAAGGAGCTGGTATCTCACTCTCTTTGAATCTTCTTCACAATGCTAAGAGGAGCAGGAAAAAGCAAAAAATTTCAGAATTGCACCTTGCAATGCGGAGAAATTACTGTTTGTGCATTTACAATATTCATTGATTTTTGCCATTGAAAAACGTCCAGAAATGATTGAAGCTACTGACTGAATGAAAGGAGCTGGCATCTCACTCTCTTTGAATCTTCTTTATCATGCTAAGAGGAGCAGGAAAAAGCAAAAAATTTCAGAATTGCGCCTTGCAATGCGGAGAAATTACTGTTTGTGCATTTACAAAATTCATTGATTTTTGCCATTGAAAAACATCATGTTATTCATATGCCAGAAATGATTGAAGCTACTGACTGAAGGAAAGGAGCTGGCATCTCACTCTCTTTGAATCTTCTTTATCATGCTAAGAGGAGCAGGAAAAAGCAAAAAATTTCAGAATTGCACCTTGCAATGCGGAGAAATTACTGTTTGTGCATTTACAATATTCATTGATTTTTGCCATTGAAAAACGTCCAGAAATGATTGAAGCTACTGACTGAATGAAAGGAGCTGGCATCTCACTCTCTTTGAATCTTCTTTATCATGCTAAGAGGAGCAGGAAAAAGCAAAAAATTTCAGAATTGCACCTTGCAATGCGGAGAAATTACTGTTTGTGCATTTACAATATTCATTGATTTTTGCCATTGAAAAACATGTTATTCATATACCAGAAATGTTTGAAGCTCCTGACTGAATGAAAGGAGCTGGCACCTCACTCTCTTTGAATCTTCTTTATCATGCTGAGAGGAGCAGGAAAAAGCAAAAAATTTCAGAATTGCACCTTGCAATGCGGAGAAATTACTGTTTGTGCATTTACAATATTCATTGATTTTTGCCATTGAAAAACGTCCAGAAATGATTGAAGCTACTGACTGAATGAAAGGAGCTGTCATCTCACTCTCTTTGAATCTTCTTTATCATGCTAAGAGGAGCAGGAAAAAGCAAAAAATTTCAGAATTGCACCTTGCAATGCGGAGAAATTACTGTTTGTGCATTTACAATATTCATTGATTTTTGCCATTGAAAAATGTTCAGAAATGATTGAAGCTACTGACTGAATGAAAGGAGCTGGCATCTCACTCTCTTTGAATCTTCTTTATCATGCTAAGAGGAGCAGGAAAAAGCAAAAAATTTCAGAATTGCGCCTTGCAATGCGGAGAAATTACTGTTTGTGCATTTACAAAATTCATTGATTTTTGCCATTGAAAAACATCATGTTATTCATATGCCAGAAATGATTGAAGCTACTGACTGAAGGAAAGGAGCTGGCATCTCACTCTCTTTGAATCTTCTTTATCATGCTAAGAGGAGCAGGAAAAAGCAAAAAATTTCAGAATTGCACCTTGCAATGCGGAGAAATTACTGTTTGTGCATTTACAATATTCATTGATTTTTGCCATTGAAAAACGTCCAGAAATGATTGAAGCTACTGACTGAATGAAAGGAGCTGGCATCTCACTCTCTTTGAATCTTCTTTATCATGCTAAGAGGAGCAGGAAAAAGCAAAAAATTTCAGAATTGCACCTTGCAATGCGGAGAAATTACTGTTTGTGCATTTACAATATTCATTGATTTTTGCGATTGAAAAACATCATGTTATTCATATACCAGAAATGATTGAAGCTACTGAATGAATGAAAGGAGCTGGCATCTCACTCTCTTTGAATCTTCTTTATCATGCTAAGAGGAGCAGGAAAAAGTAAAAAATTTCAGAATTGCACCTTGCAATGCGGAGAAATTACTGTTTGTGCATTTACAATATTCACTGATTTTTGCCATTGAAAAACGTCCAGAAATGATTGAAGCTACTGACTGAACTAAAGGAGCTGGCATCTCACTCTCTTTGAATCTTCTTTATCATGCTAAGAGGAGCAGGAAAAAGCAAAAAATTTCAGAATTGCACCTTGCAATGCGGAGAAATTACTGTTTGTGCATTTACAATATTCATTGATTTTTGCCATTGAAAAACATCATGTTATTCATATACCAGAAATGTTTGAAGCTACTGACTGAATGAAAGGAGCTGGTATCTCACTCTCTTTGAATCTTCTTCACAATGCTAAGAGGAGCAGGAAAAAGCAAAAAATTTCAGAATTGCACCTTGCAATGCGGAGAAATTACTGTTTGTGCATTTACAATATTCATTGATTTTTGCCATTGAAAAACGTCCAGAAATGATTGAAGCTACTGACTGAATGAAAGGAGCTGGCATCTCACTCTCTTTGAATCTTCTTTATCATGCTAAGAGGAGCAGGAAAAAGCAAAAAATTTCAGAATTGCACCTTGCAATGCGGAGAAATTACTGTTTGTGCATTTACAATATTCATTGATTTTTGCCATTGAAAAACGTCCAGAAATGATTGAAGCTACTGACTGAATGAAAGGAGCTGGCATCTCACTCTCTTTGAATCTTCTTTATCATGCTAAGAGGAGCAGGAAAAAGCAAAAAATTTCAGAATTGCACCTTGCAATGCGGAGAAATTACAGTTTGTGCATTTACAATATTCATTGATTTTTGCCATTGAAAAACGTCCAGAAATGATTGAAGCTACTGACTGAATGAAAGGAGCTGGCATCTCACTCTCTTTGAATCTTCTTTATCATGCTAAGAGGAGCAGAAAAAAGCAAAAAATTTCAGAATTGCACCTTGCAATGCGGAGAAATTACTGTTTGTGCATTTACAATATTCATTGATTTTTGCCATTGAAAAACATCATGTTATTCATATACCAGAAATGTTTGAAGCTACTGACTGAATGAAAGGAGCTGGCATCTCACTCTCTTTGAATCTTCTTTATCATGCTAAGAGGAGCAGGAAAAAGCAAAAAATTTCAGAATTGCACATTGCAATGCAGAGAAATTACTGTTTGTGCATTTACAATATTCATTGATTTTTGCCATTGAAAAACGTCCAGAAATGATTGAAGCTACTGACTGAATGAAAGGAGCTGGCATCTCACTCTCTTTGAATCTTCTTTATCATGCTAAGAGGAGCAGGAAAAAGCAAAAAATTTCAGAATTGCACCTTGCAATGCGGAGAAATTACTGTTTGTGCATTTACAATATTCATTGATTTTTGCCATTGAAAAACGTCCAGAAATGATTGAAGCTACTGACTGAATGAAAGGAGCTGGCATCTCATTCTCTTTGAATCTTCTTTATCATGCTAAGAGGAGCAGGAAAAAGCAAAAAATTTCAGAATTGCACCTTGCAATGCGGAGAAATTACTGTTTGTGCATTTACAATATTCATTGATTTTTGCCATTGAAAAACATGTTATTCATATACCAGAAATGTTTGAAGCTCCTGACTGAATGAAAGGAGCTGGCACCTCACTCTCTTTGAATCTTCTTTATCATGCTAAGAGGAGCAGGAAAAAGCAAAAAATTTCAGAATTGCACCTTGCAATGCGGAGAAATTACTGTTTGTGCATTTACAATATTCATTGATTTTTGCCATTGAAAAACGTCCAGAAATGATTGAAGCTACTGACTGAATGAAAGGAGCTGTCATCTCACTCTCTTTGAATCTTCTTTATCATGCTAAGAGGAGCAGGAAAAAGCAAAAAATTTCAGAATTGCACCTTGCAATGCGGAGAAATTACTGTTTGTGCATTTACAATATTCATTGATTTTTGCCATTGAAAAATGTCCAGAAATTATTGAAGCTACTGACTGAATGAAAGGAGCTGGCATCTCACTCTCTTTGAATCTTCTTTATCATGCTAAGAGGAGCAGGAAAAAGCAAAAAATTTCAGAATTGCGCCTTGCAATGCGGAGAAATTACTGTTTGTGCATTTACAAAATTCATTGATTTTTGCCATTGAAAAACATCATGTTATTCATATGCCAGAAATGATTGAAGCTACTGACTGAAGGAAAGGAGCTGGCATCTCACTCTCTTTGAATCTTCTTTATCATGCTAAGAGGAGCAGGAAAAAGCAAAAAATTTCAGAATTGCACCTTGCAATGCGGAGAAATTACTGTTTGTGCATTTACAATATTCATTGATTTTTGCCATTGAAAAACGTCCAGAAATGATTGAAGCTACTGACTGAATGAAAGGAGCTGGCATCTCACTCTCTTTGAATCTTCTTTATCATGCTAAGAGGAGCAGGAAAAAGCAAAAAATTTCAGAATTGCACCTTGCAATGCGGAGAAATTACTGTTTGTGCATTTACAATATTCATTGATTTTTGCCATTGAAAAACGTCCAGAAATGATTGAAGCTACTGACTGAATGAAAGGAGCTGGCATCTCACTCTCTTTGAATCTTCTTTATCATGCTAAGAGGAGCAGGAAAAAGCAAAAAATTTCAGAATTGCACCTTGCAATGCGGAGAAATTACTGTATGTGCATTTACAATATTCATTGATTTTTGCCATTGAAAAACATGTTATTCATATACCAGAAATGTTTGAAGCTCCTGACTGAATGAAAGGAGCTGGCACCTCACTCTCTTTGAATCTTCTTTATCATGCTGAGAGGAGCAGGAAAAAGCAAAAAATTTCAGAATTGCACCTTGCAATGCGGAGAAATTACTGTTTGTGCATTTACAATATTCATTGATTTTTGCCATTGAAAAACGTCCAGAAATGATTGAAGCTACTGACTGAATGAAAGGAGCTGTCATCTCACTCTCTTTGAATCTTCTTTATCATGCTAAGAGGAGCAGGAAAAAGCAAAAAATTTCAGAATTGCACCTTGCAATGCGGAGAAATTACTGTTTGTGCATTTACAATATTCATTGATTTTTGCCATTGAAAAATGTTCAGAAATGATTGAAGCTACTGACTGAATGAAAGGAGCTGGCATCTCACTCTCTTTGAATCTTCTTTATCATGCTAAGAGGAGCAGGAAAAAGCAAAAAATTTCAGAATTGCGCCTTGCAATGCGGAGAAATTACTGTTTGTGCATTTACAAAATTCATTGATTTTTGCCATTGAAAAACATCATGTTATTCATATGCCAGAAATGATTGAAGCTACTGACTGAAGGAAAGGAGCTGGCATCTCACTCTCTTTGAATCTTCTTTATCATGCTAAGAGGAGCAGGAAAAAGCAAAAAATTTCAGAATTGCACCTTGCAATGCGGAGAAATTACTGTTTGTGCATTTACAATATTCATTGATTTTTGCCATTGAAAAACGTCCAGAAATGATTGAAGCTACTGACTGAATGAAAGGAGCTGGCATCTCACTCTCTTTGAATCTTCTTTATCATGCTAAGAGGAGCAGGAAAAAGCAAAAAATTTCAGAATTGCACCTTGCAATGCGGAGAAATTACTGTTTGTGCATTTACAATATTCATTGATTTTTGCGATTGAAAAACATCATGTTATTCATATACCAGAAATGATTGAAGCTACTGACTGAATGAAAGGAGCTGGCATCTCACTCTCTTTGAATCTTCTTTATCTTGCTAAGAGGAGCAGGAAAAAGTAAAAAATTTCAGAATTGCACCTTGCAATGCGGAGAAATTACTGTTTGTGCATTTACAATATTCATTGATTTTTGCCATTGAAAAACGTCCAGAAATGATTGAAGCTACTGACTGAATGAAAGGAGCTGGCATCTCACTCTCTTTGAATCTTCTTTATCATGCTAAGAGGAGCAGGAAAAAGCAAAAAATTTCAGAATTGCACCTTGCAATGCGGAGAAATTACTGTTTGTGCATTTACAATATTCATTGATTTTTGCCATTGAAAAACGTCCAGAAATGATTGAAGCTACTGACTGAATGAAAGGAGCTGGCATCTCATTCTCTTTGAATCTTCTTTATCATGCTAAGAGGAGCAGGAAAAAGCAAAAAATTTCAGAATTGCACCTTGCAATGCGGAGAAATTACTGTTTGTGCATTTACAATATTCATTGATTTTTGCCATTGAAAAACATGTTATTCATATACCAGAAATGTTTGAAGCTCCTGACTGAATGAAAGGAGCTGGCACCTCACTCTCTTTGAATCTTCTTTATCATGCTAAGAGGAGCAGGAAAAAGCAAAAAATTTCAGAATTGCACCTTGCAATGCGGAGAAATTACTGTTTGTGCATTTACAATATTCATTGATTTTTGCCATTGAAAAATGTCCAGAAATGATTGAAGCTACTGACTGAATGAAAGGAGCTGTCATCTCACTCTCTTTGAATCTTCTTTATCATGCTAAGAGGAGCAGGAAAAAGCAAAAAATTTCAGAATTGCACCTTGCAATGCGGAGAAATTACTGTTTGTGCATTTACAATATTCATTGATTTTTGCCATTGAAAAATGTCCAGAAATGATTGAAGCTACTGACTGAATGAAAGGAGCTGGCATCTCACTCTCTTTGAATCTTCTTTATCATGCTAAGAGGAGCAGGAAAAAGCAAAAAATTTCAGAATTGCGCCTTGCAATGCGGAGAAATTACTGTTTGTGCATTTACAAAATTCATTGATTTTTGCCATTGAAAAACATCATGTTATTCATATGCCAGAAATGATTGAAGCTACTGACTGAAGGAAAGGAGCTGGCATCTCACTCTCTTTGAATCTTCTTTATCATGCTAAGAGGAGCAGGAAAAAGCAAAAAATTTCAGAATTGCACCTTGCAATGCGGAGAAATTACTGTTTGTGCATTTACAATATTCATTGATTTTTGCCATTGAAAAACGTCCAGAAATGATTGAAGCTACTGACTGAATGAAAGGAGCTGGCATCTCACTCTCTTTGAATCTTCTTTATCATGCTAAGAGGAGCAGGAAAAAGCAAAAAATTTCAGAATTGCACCTTGCAATGCGGAGAAATTACTGTTTGTGCATTTACAATATTCATTGATTTTTGCCATTGAAAAACGTCCAGAAATGATTGAAGCTACTGACTGAATGAAAGGAGCTGGCATCTCACTCTCTTTGAATCTTCTTTATCATGCTAAGAGGAGCAGGAAAAAGCAAAAAATTTCAGAATTGCACCTTGCAATGCGGAGAAATTACTGTATGTGCATTTACAATATTCATTGATTTTTGCCATTGAAAAACATGTTATTCATATACCAGAAATGTTTGAAGCTCCTGACTGAATGAAAGGAGCTGGCACCTCACTCTCTTTGAATCTTCTTTATCATGCTGAGAGGAGCAGGAAAAAGCAAAAAATTTCAGAATTGCACCTTGCAATGCGGAGAAATTACTGTTTGTGCATTTACAATATTCATTGATTTTTGCCATTGAAAAACGTCCAGAAATGATTGAAGCTACTGACTGAATGAAAGGAGCTGTCATCTCACTCTCTTTGAATCTTCTTTATCATGCTAAGAGGAGCAGGAAAAAGCAAAAAATTTCAGAATTGCACCTTGCAATGCGGAGAAATTACTGTTTGTGCATTTACAATATTCATTGATTTTTGCCATTGAAAAATGTTCAGAAATGATTGAAGCTACTGACTGAATGAAAGGAGCTGGCATCTCACTCTCTTTGAATCTTCTTTATCATGCTAAGAGGAGCAGGAAAAAGCAAAAAATTTCAGAATTGCGCCTTGCAATGCGGAGAAATTACTGTTTGTGCATTTACAAAATTCATTGATTTTTGCCATTGAAAAACATCATGTTATTCATATGCCAGAAATGATTGAAGCTACTGACTGAAGGAAAGGAGCTGGCATCTCACTCTCTTTGAATCTTCTTTATCATGCTAAGAGGAGCAGGAAAAAGCAAAAAATTTCAGAATTGCACCTTGCAATGCGGAGAAATTACTGTTTGTGCATTTACAATATTCATTGATTTTTGCCATTGAAAAACGTCCAGAAATGATTGAAGCTACTGACTGAATGAAAGGAGCTGGCATCTCACTCTCTTTGAATCTTCTTTATCATGCTAAGAGGAGCAGGAAAAAGCAAAAAATTTCAGAATTGCACCTTGCAATGCGGAGAAATTACTGTATGTGCATTTACAATATTCATTGATTTTTGCCATTGAAAAACATGTTATTCATATACCAGAAATGTTTGAAGCTCCTGACTGAATGAAAGGAGCTGGCACCTCACTCTCTTTGAATCTTCTTTATCATGCTGAGAGGAGCAGGAAAAAGCAAAAAATTTCAGAATTGCACCTTGCAATGCGGAGAAATTACTGTTTGTGCATTTACAATATTCATTGATTTTTGCCATTGAAAAACGTCCAGAAATGATTGAAGCTACTGACTGAATGAAAGGAGCTGTCATCTCACTCTCTTTGAATCTTCTTTATCATGCTAAGAGGAGCAGGAAAAAGCAAAAAATTTCAGAATTGCACCTTGCAATGCGGAGAAATTACTGTTTGTGCATTTACAATATTCATTGATTTTTGCCATTGAAAAATGTTCAGAAATGATTGAAGCTACTGACTGAATGAAAGGAGCTGGCATCTCACTCTCTTTGAATCTTCTTTATCATGCTAAGAGGAGCAGGAAAAAGCAAAAAATTTCAGAATTGCGCCTTGCAATGCGGAGAAATTACTGTTTGTGCATTTACAAAATTCATTGATTTTTGCCATTGAAAAACATCATGTTATTCATATGCCAGAAATGATTGAAGCTACTGACTGAAGGAAAGGAGCTGGCATCTCACTCTCTTTGAATCTTCTTTATCATGCTAAGAGGAGCAGGAAAAAGCAAAAAATTTCAGAATTGCACCTTGCAATGCGGAGAAATTACTGTTTGTGCATTTACAATATTCATTGATTTTTGCCATTGAAAAACGTCCAGAAATGATTGAAGCTACTGACTGAATGAAAGGAGCTGGCATCTCACTCTCTTTGAATCTTCTTTATCATGCTAAGAGGAGCAGGAAAAAGCAAAAAATTTCAGAATTGCACCTTGCAATGCGGAGAAATTACTGTTTGTGCATTTACAATATTCATTGATTTTTGCGATTGAAAAACATCATGTTATTCATATACCAGAAATGATTGAAGCTACTGACTGAATGAAAGGAGCTGGCATCTCACTCTCTTTGAATCTTCTTTATCATGCTAAGAGGAGCAGGAAAAAGTAAAAAATTTCAGAATTGCACCTTGCAATGCGGAGAAATTACTGTTTGTGCATTTACAATATTCACTGATTTTTGCCATTGAAAAACGTCCAGAAATGATTGAAGCTACTGACTGAACTAAAGGAGCTGGCATCTCACTCTCTTTGAATCTTCTTTATCATGCTAAGAGGAGCAGGAAAAAGCAAAAAATTTCAGAATTGCACCTTGCAATGCGGAGAAATTACTGTTTGTGCATTTACAATATTCATTGATTTTTGCCATTGAAAAACGTCCAGAAATGATTGAAGCTACTGACTGAATGAAAGGAGCTGTCATCTCACTCTCTTTGAATCTTCTTTATCATGCTAAGAGGAGCAGGAAAAAGCAAAAAATTTCAGAATTGCACCTTGCAATGCGGAGAAATTACTGTTTGTGCATTTACAATATTCATTGATTTTTGCCATTGAAAAATGTCCAGAAATGATTGAAGCTACTGACTGAATGAAAGGAGCTGGCATCTCACTCTCTTTGAATCTTCTTTATCATGCTAAGAGGAGCAGGAAAAAGCAAAAAATTTCAGAATTGCGCCTTGCAATGCGGAGAAATTACTGTTTGTGCATTTACAAAATTCATTGATTTTTGCCATTGAAAAACATCATGTTATTCATATGCCAGAAATGATTGAAGCTACTGACTGAAGGAAAGGAGCTGGCATCTCACTCTCTTTGAATCTTCTTTATCATGCTAAGAGGAGCAGGAAAAAGCAAAAAATTTCAGAATTGCACCTTGCAATGCGGAGAAATTACTGTTTGTGCATTTACAATATTCATTGATTTTTGCCATTGAAAAACGTCCAGAAATGATTGAAGCTACTGACTGAATGAAAGGAGCTGGCATCTCACTCTCTTTGAATCTTCTTTATCATGCTAAGAGGAGCAGGAAAAAGCAAAAAATTTCAGAATTGCACCTTGCAATGCGGAGAAATTACTGTTTGTGCATTTACAATATTCATTGATTTTTGCCATTGAAAAACGTCCAGAAATGATTGAAGCTACTGACTGAATGAAAGGAGCTGGCATCTCACTCTCTTTGAATCTTCTTTATCATGCTAAGAGGAGCAGGAAAAAGCAAAAAATTTCAGAATTGCACCTTGCAATGCGGAGAAATTACTGTATGTGCATTTACAATATTCATTGATTTTTGCCATTGAAAAACATGTTATTCATATACCAGAAATGTTTGAAGCTCCTGACTGAATGAAAGGAGCTGGCACCTCACTCTCTTTGAATCTTCTTTATCATGCTGAGAGGAGCAGGAAAAAGCAAAAAATTTCAGAATTGCACCTTGCAATGCGGAGAAATTACTGTTTGTGCATTTACAATATTCATTGATTTTTGCCATTGAAAAACGTCCAGAAATGATTGAAGCTACTGACTGAATGAAAGGAGCTGTCATCTCACTCTCTTTGAATCTTCTTTATCATGCTAAGAGGAGCAGGAAAAAGCAAAAAATTTCAGAATTGCACCTTGCAATGCGGAGAAATTACTGTTTGTGCATTTACAATATTCATTGATTTTTGCCATTGAAAAATGTTCAGAAATGATTGAAGCTACTGACTGAATGAAAGGAGCTGGCATCTCACTCTCTTTGAATCTTCTTTATCATGCTAAGAGGAGCAGGAAAAAGCAAAAAATTTCAGAATTGCGCCTTGCAATGCGGAGAAATTACTGTTTGTGCATTTACAAAATTCATTGATTTTTGCCATTGAAAAACATCATGTTATTCATATGCCAGAAATGATTGAAGCTACTGACTGAAGGAAAGGAGCTGGCATCTCACTCTCTTTGAATCTTCTTTATCATGCTAAGAGGAGCAGGAAAAAGCAAAAAATTTCAGAATTGCACCTTGCAATGCGGAGAAATTACTGTTTGTGCATTTACAATATTCATTGATTTTTGCCATTGAAAAACGTCCAGAAATGATTGAAGCTACTGACTGAATGAAAGGAGCTGGCATCTCACTCTCTTTGAATCTTCTTTATCATGCTAAGAGGAGCAGGAAAAAGCAAAAAATTTCAGAATTGCACCTTGCAATGCGGAGAAATTACTGTTTGTGCATTTACAATATTCATTGATTTTTGCGATTGAAAAACATCATGTTATTCATATACCAGAAATGATTGAAGCTACTGACTGAATGAAAGGAGCTGGCATCTCACTCTCTTTGAATCTTCTTTATCATGCTAAGAGGAGCAGGAAAAAGTAAAAAATTTCAGAATTGCACCTTGCAATGCGGAGAAATTACTGTTTGTGCATTTACAATATTCACTGATTTTTGCCATTGAAAAACGTCCAGAAATGATTGAAGCTACTGACTGAACTAAAGGAGCTGGCATCTCACTCTCTTTGAATCTTCTTTATCATGCTAAGAGGAGCAGGAAAAAGCAAAAAATTTCAGAATTGCACCTTGCAATGCGGAGAAATTACTGTTTGTGCATTTACAATATTCATTGATTTTTGCCATTGAAAAACATCATGTTATTCATATACCAGAAATGTTTGAAGCTACTGACTGAATGAAAGGAGCTGGTATCTCACTCTCTTTGAATCTTCTTCACAATGCTAAGAGGAGCAGGAAAAAGCAAAAAATTTCAGAATTGCACCTTGCAATGCGGAGAAATTACTGTTTGTGCATTTACAATATTCATTGATTTTTGCCATTGAAAAACGTCCAGAAATGATGGAAGCTACTGACAATGAAAGGAGCTGGCATCTCACTCTCTTTGAATCTTCTTTATCATGCTAAGAGGAGCAGGAAAAAGCAAAAAATTTCAGAATTGCACCTTGCAATGCTGAGAAATTACTGTTTGTGCATTTACAAAATTCATTGATTTTTGCCATTGAAAAACATCATGTTATTCATATACCAGAAATGATTGAAGCTACTGACTGAATGAAAGGAGCTGGCATCTCACTCTCTTTGAATCTTCTTTATCATGCTAAGAGGAGCAGGAAAAAGCAAAAAATTTCAGAATTGCACCTTGCAATGCGGAGAAATTACTGTTTGTGCATTTACAATATTCATTGATTTTTGCCATTGAAAAACGTCCAGAAATGATTGAAGCTACTGACTGAATGAAAGGAGCTGGCATCTCACTCTCTTTGAATCTTCTTTATCATGCTAAGAGGAGCAGGAAAAAGCAAAAAATTTCAGAATTGCACCTTGCAATGCGGAGAAATTACTGTTTGTGCATTTACAATATTCATTGATTTTTGCCATTGAAAAACGTCCAGAAATGATTGAAGCTACTGACTGAATGAAAGGAGCTGGCATCTCACTCTCTTTGAATCTTCTTTATCATGCTAAGAGGAGCAGGAAAAAGCAAAAAATTTCAGAATTGCACCTTGCAATGCGGAGAAATTACAGTTTGTGCATTTACAATATTCATTGATTTTTGCCATTGAAAAACGTCCAGAAATGATTGAAGCTACTGACTGAATGAAAGGAGCTGGCATCTCACTCTCTTTGAATCTTCTTTATCATGCTAAGAGGAGCAGGAAAAAGCAAAAAATTTCAGCATTGCACCTTGCAATGCGGAGAAATTACTGTTTGTGCATTTACAATATTCATTGATTTTTGCCATTGAAAAATGTCCAGAAATGATTGAAGCTACTGACTGAATGAAAGGAGCTGGCATCTCACTCTCTTTGAATCTTCTTTATCATGCTAAGAGGAGCAGGAAAAAGCAAAAAATTTCAGAATTGCACCTTGCAATGCGGAGAAATTACTGTTTGTGCATTTACAATATTCATTGATTTTTGCCATTGAAAAACATGTTATTCATATACCAGAAATGTTTGAAGCTCCTGACTGAATGAAAGGAGCTGGCACCTCACTCTCTTTGAATCTTGTTTATCATGCTAAGAGGAGCAGGAAAAAGCAAAAAATTTCAGAATTGCACCTTGCAATGCGGAGAAATTACTGTTTGTGCATTTACAATATTCATTGATTTTTGCCATTGAAAAACGTCCAGAAATGATTGAAGCTACTGACTGAATGAAAGGAGCTAGCATCTCACTCTCTTTGAATCTTCTTTATCATGCTAAGAGGAGCAGGAAAAAGCAAAAAATTTCAGAATTGCACCTTGCAATGCGGAGAAATTACTGTTTGTGCATTTACAAAATTCATTGATTTTTGCCATTGAAAAACATCATGTTATTCATATACCAGAAATGATTGAAGCTACTGACTGAAGGAAAGGAGCTGGCATCTCACTCTCTTTGAATCTTCTTTATCATGCTAAGAGGAGCAGGAAAAAGCAAAAAATTTCAGAATTACACCTTGCAATGCGGAGAAATTACTGTTTGTGCATTTACAATATTCATTGATTTTTGCCATTGAAAAACGTCCGGAAATGATTGAAGCTACTGACTGAATGAAAGGAGCTGGCATCTCACTCTCTTTGAATCTTCTTTATCATGCTAAGAGGAGCAGGAAAAAGCAAAAAATTTCAGAATTGCACCTTGCAATGCGGAGAAATTACTGTTTGTGCATTTACAATATTCATTGATTTTTGCGATTGAAAAACATCATGTTATTCATATACCAGAAATGATTGAAGCTACTGACTGAATGAAAGGAGCTGGCATCTCACTCTCTTTGAATCTTCTTTATCATGCTAAGAGGAGCAGGAAAAAGTCAAAAATTTCAGAATTGCACCTTGCAATGTGGAGAAATTACTGTTTGTGCATTTACAATATTCAATGATTTTTGCAATTGAAAAACGTCCATAAATGATTGAAGCTACTGACTGAATGAAAGGAGCTGGCATCTCACTCTCTTTGAATCTTGTTTATCATGCTAAAAGGAGCAGGAAAAAGCAAAAAATTTCAGAATTGCACCTTGCAATGCGGAGAAATTACTGTTTGTGCATTTACAATATTCATTGATTTTTGCCATTGAAAAACGTCCAGAAATGATTGAAGCTACTGACTGAATGAAAGGAGCTGGCATCTCACTCTCTTTGAATCTTCTTTATCATGCTAAGAGGAGCAGGAAAAAGCAAAAAATTTCAGAATTGCACCTTGCAATGCGGAGAAATTACTGTTTGTGCATTTACAATATTCATTGATTTTTGCAATTGAAAAACGTCCAGAAATGATTGAAGCTACTGACTGAATGAAAGGAGATGGCATCTCACTCTCTTTGAATCTTCTTTATCATGCTAAGAGGAGCAGGAAAAAGTAAAAAATTTCAGAATTGCACCTTGCAATGCGGAGAAATTACTGTTTGTGCATTTACAATATTCAATGATTTTTGCCATTGAAAAACGTCCAGAAATGATTGAAGCTACTGACTGAACGAAAGGAGCTGGCATCTCACTCTCTTTGAATCTTCTTTATCATGCTAAGAGGAGCAGGAAAAAGCAAAAAATTTCAGAATTGCACCTTGCAATGCGGAGAAATTACTGTTTGTGCATTTACAATATTCATTGATTTTTGCCATTGAAAAACATCATGTTATTCATATACCAGAAATGTTTGAAGCTACTGACTGAATGAAAGGAGCTGGTATCTCACTCTCTTTGAATCTTCTTCATAATGCTAAGAGGAGCAGGAAAAAGCAAAAAATTTCAGAATTGCACCTTGCAATGCGGAGAAATTACTGTTTGTGCATTTACAATATTCATTGATTTTTGCCATTGAAAAACATGTTATTCATATACCAGAAATGTTTGAAGCTCCTGACTGAATGAAAGGAGCTGGCACCTCACTCTCTTTGAATCTTCTTTATCATGCTAAGAGGAGCAGGAAAAAGCAAAAAATTTCAGAATTGCACCTTGCAATGCGGAGAAATTACTGTTTGTGCATTTACAATATTCATTGATTTTTGCCATTGAAAAACGTCCAGAAATGATTGAAGCTACTGACTGAATGAAAGGAGCTGTCATCTCACTCTCTTTGAATCTTCTTTATCATGCTAAGAGGAGCAGGAAAAAGCAAAAAATTTCAGAATTGCACCTTGCAATGCGGAGAAATTACTGTTTGTGCATTTACAATATTCATTGATTTTTGCCATTGAAAAATGTCCAGAAATGATTGAAGCTACTGACTGAATGAAAGGAGCTGGCATCTCACACTCTTTGAATCTTCTTTATCATGCTAAGAGGAGCAGGAAAAAGCAAAAAATTTCAGAATTGCGCCTTGCAATGCGGAGAAATTACTGTTTGTGCATTTACAAAATTCATTGATTTTTGCCATTGAAAAACATCATGTTATTCATATGCCAGAAATGATTGAAGCTACTGACTGAAGGAAAGGAGCTGGCATCTCACTCTCTTTGAATCTTCTTTATCATGCTAAGAGGAGCAGGAAAAAGCAAAAAATTTCAGAATTGCACCTTGCAATGCGGAGAAATTACTGTTTGTGCATTTACAATATTCATTGATTTTTGCCATTGAAAAACGTCCAGAAATGATTGAAGCTACTGACTGAATGAAAGGAGCTGGCATCTCACTCTCTTTGAATCTTCTTTATCATGCTAAGAGGAGCAGGAAAAAGCAAAAAATTTCAGAATTGCACCTTGCAATGCGGAGAAATTACTGTTTTTGCATTTACAATATTCATTGATTTTTGCCATTGAAAAACGTCCAGAAATGATTGAAGCTACTGACTGAATGAAAGGAGCTGGCATCTCACTCTCTTTGAATCTTCTTTATCATGCTAAGAGGAGCAGGAAAAAGCAAAAAATTTCAGAATTGCACCTTGCAATGCGGAGAAATTACTGTATGTGCATTTACAATATTCATTGATTTTTGCCATTGAAAAACATGTTATTCATATACCAGAAATGTTTGAAGCTCCTGACTGAATGAAAGGAGCTGGCACCTCACTCTCTTTGAATCTTCTTTATCATGCTGAGAGGAGCAGGAAAAAGCAAAAAATTTCAGAATTGCACCTTGCAATGCGGAGAAATTACTGTTTGTGCATTTACAATATTCATTGATTTTTGCCATTGAAAAACGTCCAGAAATGATTGAAGCTACTGACTGAATGAAAGGAGCTGTCATCTCACTCTCTTTGAATCTTCTTTATCATGCTAAGAGGAGCAGGAAAAAGCAAAAAATTTCAGAATTGCACCTTGCAATGCGGAGAAATTACTGTTTGTGCATTTACAATATTCATTGATTTTTGCCATTGAAAAATGTTCAGAAATGATTGAAGCTACTGACTGAATGAAAGGAGCTGGCATCTCACTCTCTTTGAATCTTCTTTATCATGCTAAGAGGAGCAGGAAAAAGCAAAAAATTTCAGAATTGCGCCTTGCAATGCGGAGAAATTACTGTTTGTGCATTTACAAAATTCATTGATTTTTGCCATTGAAAAACATCATGTTATTCATATGCCAGAAATGATTGAAGCTACTGACTGAAGGAAAGGAGCTGGCATCTCACTCTCTTTGAATCTTCTTTATCATGCTAAGAGGAGCAGGAAAAAGCAAAAAATTTCAGAATTGCACCTTGCAATGCGGAGAAATTACTGTTTGTGCATTTACAATATTCATTGATTTTTGCCATTGAAAAACGTCCAGAAATGATTGAAGCTACTGACTGAATGAAAGGAGCTGGCATCTCACTCTCTTTGAATCTTCTTTATCATGCTAAGAGGAGCAGGAAAAAGCAAAAAATTTCAGAATTGCACCTTGCAATGCGGAGAAATTACTGTTTGTGCATTTACAATATTCATTGATTTTTGCGATTGAAAAACATCATGTTATTCATATACCAGAAATGATTGAAGCTACTGACTGAATGAAAGGAGCTGGCATCTCACTCTCTTTGAATCTTCTTTATCATGCTAAGAGGAGCAGGAAAAAGTAAAAAATTTCAGAATTGCACCTTGCAATGCGGAGAAATTACTGTTTGTGCATTTACAATATTCACTGATTTTTGCCATTGAAAAACGTCCAGAAATGATTGAAGCTACTGACTGAACTAAAGGAGCTGGCATCTCACTCTCTTTGAATCTTCTTTATCATGCTAAGAGGAGCAGGAAAAAGCAAAAAATTTCAGAATTGCACCTTGCAATGCGGAGAAATTACTGTTTGTGCATTTACAATATTCATTGATTTTTGCCATTGAAAAACGTCCAGAAATGATTGAAGCTACTGACTGAATGAAAGGAGCTGTCATCTCACTCTCTTTGAATCTTCTTTATCATGCTAAGAGGAGCAGGAAAAAGCAAAAAATTTCAGAATTGCACCTTGCAATGCGGAGAAATTACTGTTTGTGCATTTACAATATTCATTGATTTTTGCCATTGAAAAATGTCCAGAAATGATTGAAGCTACTGACTGAATGAAAGGAGCTGGCATCTCACTCTCTTTGAATCTTCTTTATCATGCTAAGAGGAGCAGGAAAAAGCAAAAAATTTCAGAATTGCGCCTTGCAATGCGGAGAAATTACTGTTTGTGCATTTACAAAATTCATTGATTTTTGCCATTGAAAAACATCATGTTATTCATATGCCAGAAATGATTGAAGCTACTGACTGAAGGAAAGGAGCTGGCATCTCACTCTCTTTGAATCTTCTTTATCATGCTAAGAGGAGCAGGAAAAAGCAAAAAATTTCAGAATTGCACCTTGCAATGCGGAGAAATTACTGTTTGTGCATTTACAATATTCATTGATTTTTGCCATTGAAAAACGTCCAGAAATGATTGAAGCTACTGACTGAATGAAAGGAGCTGGCATCTCACTCTCTTTGAATCTTCTTTATCATGCTAAGAGGAGCAGGAAAAAGCAAAAAATTTCAGAATTGCACCTTGCAATGCGGAGAAATTACTGTTTTTGCATTTACAATATTCATTGATTTTTGCCATTGAAAAACGTCCAGAAATGATTGAAGCTACTGACTGAATGAAAGGAGCTGGCATCTCACTCTCTTTGAATCTTCTTTATCATGCTAAGAGGAGCAGGAAAAAGCAAAAAATTTCAGAATTGCACCTTGCAATGCGGAGAAATTACTGTATGTGCATTTACAATATTCATTGATTTTTGCCATTGAAAAACATGTTATTCATATACCAGAAATGTTTGAAGCTCCTGACTGAATGAAAGGAGCTGGCACCTCACTCTCTTTGAATCTTCTTTATCATGCTGAGAGGAGCAGGAAAAAGCAAAAAATTTCAGAATTGCACCTTGCAATGCGGAGAAATTACTGTTTGTGCATTTACAATATTCATTGATTTTTGCCATTGAAAAACGTCCAGAAATGATTGAAGCTACTGACTGAATGAAAGGAGCTGTCATCTCACTCTCTTTGAATCTTCTTTATCATGCTAAGAGGAGCAGGAAAAAGCAAAAAATTTCAGAATTGCACCTTGCAATGCGGAGAAATTACTGTTTGTGCATTTACAATATTCATTGATTTTTGCCATTGAAAAATGTTCAGAAATGATTGAAGCTACTGACTGAATGAAAGGAGCTGGCATCTCACTCTCTTTGAATCTTCTTTATCATGCTAAGAGGAGCAGGAAAAAGCAAAAAATTTCAGAATTGCGCCTTGCAATGCGGAGAAATTACTGTTTGTGCATTTACAAAATTCATTGATTTTTGCCATTGAAAAACATCATGTTATTCATATGCCAGAAATGATTGAAGCTACTGACTGAAGGAAAGGAGCTGGCATCTCACTCTCTTTGAATCTTCTTTATCATGCTAAGAGGAGCAGGAAAAAGCAAAAAATTTCAGAATTGCACCTTGCAATGCGGAGAAATTACTGTTTGTGCATTTACAATATTCATTGATTTTTGCCATTGAAAAACGTCCAGAAATGATTGAAGCTACTGACTGAATGAAAGGAGCTGGCATCTCACTCTCTTTGAATCTTCTTTATCATGCTAAGAGGAGCAGGAAAAAGCAAAAAATTTCAGAATTGCACCTTGCAATGCGGAGAAATTACTGTTTGTGCATTTACAATATTCATTGATTTTTGCGATTGAAAAACATCATGTTATTCATATACCAGAAATGATTGAAGCTACTGACTGAATGAAAGGAGCTGGCATCTCACTCTCTTTGAATCTTCTTTATCATGCTAAGAGGAGCAGGAAAAAGTAAAAAATTTCAGAATTGCACCTTGCAATGCGGAGAAATTACTGTTTGTGCATTTACAATATTCACTGATTTTTGCCATTGAAAAACGTCCAGAAATGATTGAAGCTACTGACTGAACTAAAGGAGCTGGCATCTCACTCTCTTTGAATCTTCTTTATCATGCTAAGAGGAGCAGGAAAAAGCAAAAAATTTCAGAATTGCACCTTGCAATGCGGAGAAATTACTGTTTGTGCATTTACAATATTCATTGATTTTTGCCATTGAAAAACGTCCAGAAATGATTGAAGCTACTGACTGAATGAAAGGAGCTGTCATCTCACTCTCTTTGAATCTTCTTTATCATGCTAAGAGGAGCAGGAAAAAGCAAAAAATTTCAGAATTGCACCTTGCAATGCGGAGAAATTACTGTTTGTGCATTTACAATATTCATTGATTTTTGCCATTGAAAAATGTCCAGAAATGATTGAAGCTACTGACTGAATGAAAGGAGCTGGCATCTCACTCTCTTTGAATCTTCTTTATCATGCTAAGAGGAGCAGGAAAAAGCAAAAAATTTCAGAATTGCGCCTTGCAATGCGGAGAAATTACTGTTTGTGCATTTACAAAATTCATTGATTTTTGCCATTGAAAAACATCATGTTATTCATATGCCAGAAATGATTGAAGCTACTGACTGAAGGAAAGGAGCTGGCATCTCACTCTCTTTGAATCTTCTTTATCATGCTAAGAGGAGCAGGAAAAAGCAAAAAATTTCAGAATTGCACCTTGCAATGCGGAGAAATTACTGTTTGTGCATTTACAATATTCATTGATTTTTGCCATTGAAAAACGTCCAGAAATGATTGAAGCTACTGACTGAATGAAAGGAGCTGGCATCTCACTCTCTTTGAATCTTCTTTATCATGCTAAGATTAGCAGGAAAAAGCAAAAAATTTCAGAATTGCACCTTGCAATGCGGAGAAATTACTGTTTGTGCATTTACAATATTCATTGATTTTTGCCATTGAAAAACGTCCAGAAATGATTGAAGCTACTGACTGAATGAAAGGAGCTGGCATCTCACTCTCTTTGAATCTTCTTTATCATGCTAAGAGGAGCAGGAAAAAGCAAAAAATTTCAGAATTGCACCTTGCAATGCGGAGAAATTACTGTATGTGCATTTACAATATTCATTGATTTTTGCCATTGAAAAACATGTTATTCATATACCAGAAATGTTTGAAGCTCCTGACTGAATGAAAGGAGCTGGCACCTCACTCTCTTTGAATCTTCTTTATCATGCTGAGAGGAGCAGGAAAAAGCAAAAAATTTCAGAATTGCACCTTGCAATGCGGAGAAATTACTGTTTGTGCATTTACAATATTCATTGATTTTTGCCATTGAAAAATGTTCAGAAATGATTGAAGCTACTGACTGAATGAAAGGAGCTGGCATCTCACTCTCTTTGAATCTTCTTTATCATGCTAAGAGGAGCAGGAAAAAGCAAAAAATTTCAGAATTGCGCCTTGCAATGCGGAGAAATTACTGTTTGTGCATTTACAAAATTCATTGATTTTTGCCATTGAAAAACATCATGTTATTCATATGCCAGAAATGATTGAAGCTACTGACTGAAGGAAAGGAGCTGGCATCTCACTCTCTTTGAATCTTCTTTATCATGCTAAGAGGAGCAGGAAAAAGCAAAAAATTTCAGAATTGCACCTTGCAATGCGGAGAAATTACTGTTTGTGCATTTACAATATTCATTGATTTTTGCCATTGAAAAACGTCCAGAAATGATTGAAGCTACTGACTGAATGAAAGGAGCTGGCATCTCACTCTCTTTGAATCTTCTTTATCATGCTAAGAGGAGCAGGAAAAAGCAAAAAATTTCAGAATTGCACCTTGCAATGCGGAGAAATTACTGTTTGTGCATTTACAATATTCATTGATTTTTGCGATTGAAAAACATCATGTTATTCATATACCAGAAATGATTGAAGCTACTGACTGAATGAAAGGAGCTGGCATCTCACTCTCTTTGAATCTTCTTTATCATGCTAAGAGGAGCAGGAAAAAGTAAAAAATTTCAGAATTGCACCTTGCAATGCGGAGAAATTACTGTTTGTGCATTTACAATATTCACTGATTTTTGCCATTGAAAAACGTCCAGAAATGATTGAAGCTACTCACTGAACTAAAGGAGCTGGCATCTCACTCTCTTTGAATCTTCTTTATCATGCTAAGAGGAGCAGGAAAAAGCAAAAAATTTCAGAATTGCACCTTGCAATGCGGAGAAATTACTGTTTGTGCATTTACAATATTCATTGATTTTTGCCATTGAAAAACATCATGTTATTCATATACCAGAAATGTTTGAAGCTACTGACTGAATGAAAGGAGCTGGTATCTCACTCTCTTTGAATCTTCTTCACAATGCTAAGAGGAGCAGGAAAAAGCAAAAAATTTCAGAATTGCACCTTGCAATGCGGAGAAATTACTGTTTGTGCATTTACAATATTCATTGATTTTTGCCATTGAAAAACGTCCAGAAATGATGGAAGCTACTGACAATGAAAGGAGCTGGCATCTCACTCTCTTTGAATCTTCTTTATCATGCTAAGAGGAGCAGGAAAAAGCAAAAAATTTCAGAATTGCACCTTGCAATGCTGAGAAATTACTGTTTGTGCATTTACAAAATTCATTGATTTTTGCCATTGAAAAACATCATGTTATTCATATACCAGAAATGATTGAAGCTACTGACTGAATGAAAGGAGCTGGCATCTCACTCTCTTTGAATCTTCTTTATCATGCTAAGAGGAGCAGGAAAAAGCAAAAAATTTCAGAATTGCACCTTGCAATGCGGAGAAATTACTGTTTGTGCATTTACAATATTCATTGATTTTTGCCATTGAAAAACGTCCAGAAATGATTGAAGCTACTGACTGAATGAAAGGAGCTGGCATCTCACTCTCTTTGAATCTTCTTTATCATGCTAAGAGGAGCAGGAAAAAGCAAAAAATTTCAGAATTGCACCTTGCAATGCGGAGAAATTACTGTTTGTGCATTTACAATATTCATTGATTTTTGCCATTGAAAAACGTCCAGAAATGATTGAAGCTACTGACTGAATGAAAGGAGCTGGCATCTCACTCTCTTTGAATCTTCTTTATCATGCTAAGATTAGCAGGAAAAAGCAAAAAATTTCAGAATTGCACCTTGCAATGCGGAGAAATTACTGTTTGTGCATTTACAATATTCATTGATTTTTGCCATTGAAAAACGTCCAGAAATGATTGAAGCTACTGACTGAATGAAAGGAGCTGGCATCTCACTCTCTTTGAATCTTCTTTATCATGCTAAGAGGAGCAGGAAAAAGCAAAAAATTTCAGAATTGCACCTTGCAATGCGGAGAAATTACTGTATGTGCATTTACAATATTCATTGATTTTTGCCATTGAAAAACATGTTATTCATATACCAGAAATGTTTGAAGCTCCTGACTGAATGAAAGGAGCTGGCACCTCACTCTCTTTGAATCTTCTTTATCATGCTGAGAGGAGCAGGAAAAAGCAAAAAATTTCAGAATTGCACCTTGCAATGCGGAGAAATTACTGTTTGTGCATTTACAATATTCATTGATTTTTGCCATTGAAAAACGTCCAGAAATGATTGAAGCTACTGACTGAATGAAAGGAGCTGTCATCTCACTCTCTTTGAATCTTCTTTATCATGCTAAGAGGAGCAGGAAAAAGCAAAAAATTTCAGAATTGCACCTTGCAATGCGGAGAAATTACTGTTTGTGCATTTACAATATTCATTGATTTTTGCCATTGAAAAATGTTCAGAAATGATTGAAGCTACTGACTGAATGAAAGGAGCTGGCATCTCACTCTCTTTGAATCTTCTTTATCATGCTAAGAGGAGCAGGAAAAAGCAAAAAATTTCAGAATTGCGCCTTGCAATGCGGAGAAATTACTGTTTGTGCATTTACAAAATTCATTGATTTTTGCCATTGAAAAACATCATGTTATTCATATGCCAGAAATGATTGAAGCTACTGACTGAAGGAAAGGAGCTGGCATCTCACTCTCTTTGAATCTTCTTTATCATGCTAAGAGGAGCAGGAAAAAGCAAAAAATTTCAGAATTGCACCTTGCAATGCGGAGAAATTACTGTTTGTGCATTTACAATATTCATTGATTTTTGCCATTGAAAAACGTCCAGAAATGATTGAAGCTACTGACTGAATGAAAGGAGCTGGCATCTCACTCTCTTTGAATCTTCTTTATCATGCTAAGAGGAGCAGGAAAAAGCAAAAAATTTCAGAATTGCACCTTGCAATGCGGAGAAATTACTGTTTGTGCATTTACAATATTCATTGATTTTTGCGATTGAAAAACATCATGTTATTCATATACCAGAAATGATTGAAGCTACTGACTGAATGAAAGGAGCTGGCATCTCACTCTCTTTGAATCTTCTTTATCATGCTAAGAGGAGCAGGAAAAAGTAAAAAATTTCAGAATTGCACCTTGCAATGCGGAGAAATTACTGTTTGTGCATTTACAATATTCACTGATTTTTGCCATTGAAAAACGTCCAGAAATGATTGAAGCTACTGACTGAACTAAAGGAGCTGGCATCTCACTCTCTTTGAATCTTCTTTATCATGCTAAGAGGAGCAGGAAAAAGCAAAAAATTTCAGAATTGCACCTTGCAATGCGGAGAAATTACTGTTTGTGCATTTACAATATTCATTGATTTTTGCCATTGAAAAACATCATGTTATTCATATACCAGAAATGTTTGAAGCTACTGACTGAATGAAAGGAGCTGGTATCTCACTCTCTTTGAATCTTCTTCACAATGCTAAGAGGAGCAGGAAAAAGCAAAAAATTTCAGAATTGCACCTTGCAATGCGGAGAAATTACTGTTTGTGCATTTACAATATTCATTGATTTTTGCCATTGAAAAACGTCCAGAAATGATGGAAGCTACTGACAATGAAAGGAGCTGGCATCTCACTCTCTTTGAATCTTCTTTATCATGCTAAGAGGAGCAGGAAAAAGCAAAAAATTTCAGAATTGCACCTTGCAATGCTGAGAAATTACTGTTTGTGCATTTACAAAATTCATTGATTTTTGCCATTGAAAAACATCATGTTATTCATATACCAGAAATGATTGAAGCTACTGACTGAATGAAAGGAGCTGGCATCTCACTCTCTTTGAATCTTCTTTATCATGCTAAGAGGAGCAGGAAAAAGCAAAAAATTTCAGAATTGCACCTTGCAATGCGGAGAAATTACTGTTTGTGCATTTACAATATTCATTGATTTTTGCCATTGAAAAACGTCCAGAAATGATTGAAGCTACTGACTGAATGAAAGGAGCTGGCATCTCACTCTCTTTGAATCTTCTTTATCATGCTAAGAGGAGCAGGAAAAAGCAAAAAATTTCAGAATTGCACCTTGCAATGCGGAGAAATTACTGTTTGTGCATTTACAATATTCATTGATTTTTGCCATTGAAAAACGTCCAGAAATGATTGAAGCTACTGACTGAATGAAAGGAGCTGGCATCTCACTCTCTTTGAATCTTCTTTATCATGCTAAGAGGAGCAGGAAAAAGCAAAAAATTTCAGAATTGCACCTTGCAATGCGGAGAAATTACTGTTTGTGCATTTACAATATTCATTGATTTTTGCCATTGAAAAACGTCCAGAAATGATTGAAGCTACTGACTGAATGAAAGGAGCTGGCATCTCACTCTCTTTGAATCTTCTTTATCATGCTAAGAGGAGCAGGAAAAAGCAAAAAATTTCAGAATTGCACCTTGCAATGCGGAGAAATTACAGTTTGTGCATTTACAATATTCATTGATTTTTGCCATTGAAAAACGTCCAGAAATGATTGAAGCTACTGACTGAATGAAAGGAGCTGGCATCTCACTCTCTTTGAATCTTCTTTATCATGCTAAGAGGAGCAGGAAAAAGCAAAAAATTTCAGCATTGCACCTTGCAATGCGGAGAAATTACTGTTTGTGCATTTACAATATTCATTGATTTTTGCCATTGAAAAACATGTTATTCATATACCAGAAATGTTTGAAGCTCCTGACTGAATGAAAGGAGCTGGCACCTCACTCTCTTTGAATCTTGTTTATCATGCTAAGAGGAGCAGGAAAAAGCAAAAAATTTCAGAATTGCACCTTGCAATGCGGAGAAATTACTGTTTGTGCATTTACAATATTCATTGATTTTTGCCATTGAAAAACGTCCAGAAATGATTGAAGCTACTGACTGAATGAAAGGAGCTAGCATCTCACTCTCTTTGAATCTTCTTTATCATGCTAAGAGGAGCAGGAAAAAGCAAAAAATTTCAGAATTGCACCTTGCAATGCGGAGAAATTACTGTTTGTGCATTTACAAAATTCATTGATTTTTGCCATTGAAAAACATCATGTTATTCATATACCAGAAATGATTGAAGCTACTGACTGAAGGAAAGGAGCTGGCATCTCACTCTCTTTGAATCTTCTTTATCATGCTAAGAGGAGCAGGAAAAAGCAAAAAATTTCAGAATTACACCTTGCAATGCGGAGAAATTACTGTTTGTGCATTTACAATATTCATTGATTTTTGCCATTGAAAAACGTCCGGAAATGATTGAAGCTACTGACTGAATGAAAGGAGCTGGCATCTCACTCTCTTTGAATCTTCTTTATCATGCTAAGAGGAGCAGGAAAAAGCAAAAAATTTCAGAATTGCACCTTGCAATGCGGAGAAATTACTGTTTGTGCATTTACAATATTCATTGATTTTTGCGATTGAAAAACATCATGTTATTCATATACCAGAAATGATTGAAGCTACTGACTGAATGAAAGGAGCTGGCATCTCACTCTCTTTGAATCTTCTTTATCATGCTAAGAGGAGCAGGAAAAAGTCAAAAATTTCAGAATTGCACCTTGCAATGCGGAGAAATTACTGTTTGTGCATTTACAATATTCAATGATTTTTGCAATTGAAAAACGTCCATAAATGATTGAAGCTACTGACTGAATGAAAGGAGCTGGCATCTCACTCTCTTTGAATCTTGTTTATCATGCTAAAAGGAGCAGGAAAAAGCAAAAAATTTCAGAATTGCACCTTGCAATGCGGAGAAATTACTGTTTGTGCATTTACAATATTCATTGATTTTTGCCATTGAAAAACGTCCAGAAATGATTGAAGCTACTGACTGAATGAAAGGAGCTGGCATCTCACTCTCTTTGAATCTTCTTTATCATGCTAAGAGGAGCAGGAAAAAGCAAAAAATTTCAGAATTGCACCTTGCAATGCGGAGAAATTACTGTTTGTGCATTTACAATATTCATTGATTTTTGCAATTGAAAAACGTCCAGAAATGATTGAAGCTACTGACTGAATGAAAGGAAATGGCATCTCACTCTCTTTGAATCTTCTTTATCATGCTAAGAGGAGCAGGAAAAAGCAAAAAATTTCAGAATTGCACCTTGCAATGCGGAGAAATTACTGTTTGTGCATTTACAATATTCATTGATTTTTGCCATTGAAAAACATCATGTTATTCATATACCAGAAATGTTTGAAGCTACTGACTGAATGAAAGGAGCTGGTATCTCACTCTCTTTGAATCTTCTTCATAATGCTAAGAGGAGCAGGAAAAAGCAAAAAATTTCAGAATTGCACCTTGCAATGCGGAGAAATTACTGTTTGTGCATTTACAATATTCATTGATTTTTGCCATTGAAAAACGTCCAGAAATGATTGAAGCTACTGACAATGAAAGGAGCTGGCATCTCACTCTCTTTGAATCTTCTTTATCATGCTAAGAGGAGCAGGAAAAAGCAAAAAATTTCAGAATTGCACCTTGCAATGCTGAGAAATTACTGTTTGTGCATTTACAAAATTCATTGATTTTTGCCATTGAAAAACATCATGGTATTCATATACCAGAAATGATTGAAGCTACTGACTGAATGAAAGGAGCTGGCATCTCACTCTCTTTGAATCTTCTTTATCATGCTAAGAGGAGCAGGAAAAAGCAAAAAATTTCAGAATTGCACCTTGCAATGCGGAGAAATTACTGTTTGTGCATTTACAATATTCATTGATTTTTGCCATTGAAAAACATCATGTTATTCATATACCAGAAATGTTTGAAGCTACTGACTGAATGAAAGGAGCTGACATCTCACTCTCTTTGAATCTTCTTTATCATGCTAAGAGGAGCAGGAAAAAGCAAAAAATTTCAGAATTGCACCTTGCAATGCGGAGAAATTACTGTTTGTGCATTTACAATATTCATTGATTTTTGCCATTGAAAAACGTCCAGAAATGATTGAAGCTACTGACTGAATGAAAGGAGCTGGCATCTCACTCTCTTTGAATCTTCTTTATCATGCTAAGAGGAGCAGGAAAAAGCAAAAAATTTCAGAATTGCACCTTGCAATGCGGAGAAATTACTGTTTGTGCATTTACAATATTCATTGATTTTTGCCATTGAAAAACGTCCAGAAATGATTGAAGCTACTGACTGAATGAAAGGAGCTGGCATCTCACTCTCTTTGAATCTTCTTTATCATGCTAAGAGGAGCAGGAAAAAGCAAAAAATTTCAGAATTGCACCTTGCAATGCGGAGAAATTACTGTTTGTGCATTTAAAATATTCATTGATTTTTGCCATTGAAAAACGTCCAGAAATGATTGAAGCTACTGACAATGAAAGGAGCTGGCATCTCACTCTCTTTGAATCTTCTTTATCATGCTAAGAGCAGCAGGAAAAAGCAAAAAATTTCAGAATTGCACCTTGCAATGCTGAGAAATTACTGTTTGTGCATTTACAAAATTCATTGATTTTTGCCATTGAAAAACATCATGTTATTCATATACCAGAAATGATTGAAGCTACTGACTGAATGAAAGGAGCTGGCATCTCACTCTCTTTGAATCTTCTTTATCATGCTAAGAGGAGCAGGAAAAAGCAAAAAATTTCAGAATTGCACCTTGCAATGCGGAGAAATTACTGTTTGTGCATTTACAATATTCATTGATTTTTGCCATTGAAAAACATCATGTTATTCATATACCAGAAATGTTTGAAGCTACTGACTGAATGAAAGGAGCTGACATCTCACTCTCTTTGAATCTTCTTTATCATGCTAAGAGGAGCAGGAAAAAGCAAAAAATTTCAGAATTGCACCTTGCAATGCGGAGAAATTACTGTTTGTGCATTTACAATATTCATTGATTTTTGCCATTGAAAAATGTCCAGAAATAATTGAAGCTACTGACTGAATGAAAGGAGCTGGCATCTCACTCTCTTTGAATCTTCTTTATCATGCTAAGAGGAGCACAAACAGTAATTTCTCCGCATTGCAAGGTGCAATTCTGAAATTTTTTGCTTTTTCCTGCTCCTCTTAGCATGATAAAGAAGATTCAAAGAGAGTGAGATGCCAGCTCCTTTCATTCAGTCAGTAGCTTCAATCATTTCTGGATGTTTTTCAATGGCAAAAATCAATGAATATTGTAAATGCACAAACAGTAATTTCTCCGCATTGCAAGGTGCAATTCTGAAATTTTTTGCTTTTTCCTGCTCCTCTTAGCATGATAAAGAAGATTCAAAGAGAGTGAGATGCCAGCTCCTTTCCTTCAGTCAGTAGCTTCAATCATTTCTGGTATATGAATAACATGATGTTTTTCAATGGCAAAAATCAATGAATTTTGTAAATGCACAAACAGTAATTTCTCCGCATTGCAAGGCGCAATTCTGAAATTTTTTGCTTTTTCCTGCTCCTCTTAGCATGATAAAGAAGATTCAAAGAGAGTGAGATGCCAGCTCCTTTCATTCAGTCAGTAGCTTCAATCATTTCTGGACATTTTTCAATGGCAAAAATCAATGAATATTGTAAATGCACAAACAGTAATTTCTCCGCATTGCAAGGTGCAATTCTGAAATTTTTTGCTTTTTCCTGCTCCTCTTAGCATGATAAAGAAGATTCAAAGAGAGTGAGATGCCAGCTCCTTTCATTCAGTCAGTAGCTTCAATCATTTCTGGACGTTTTTCAATGGCAAAAATCAATGAATATTGTAAATGCACAAACAGTAATTTCTCCGCATTGCAAGGTGCAATTCTGAAATTTTTTGCTTTTTCCTGCTCCTCTTAGGATGATAAAGAAGATTCAAAGAGAGTGATATGCCAGCTTCTTTCATTCAGTCAGTACCTTCAATCATTTCTGGACGTTTTTCAATGGCAAAAATCAATGAATATTGTAAATGCACAAACAGTAATTTCTCCGCATTGCAAGGTGCAATTCTGAAATTTTTTGCTTTTTCCTGCTCCTCTTAGCATGATAAAGAAGATTCAAAGAGAGTGAGATGCCAGCTCCTTTCATTCAGTCAGTAGCTTCAATCATTTCTGGACGTTTTTCAATGGCAAAAATCAATGAATATTGTAAATGCACAAACTGTAATTTCTCCGCATTGCAAGGTGCAATTCTGAAATTTTTTGCTTTTTCCTGCTCCTCTTAGCATGATAAAGAAGATTCAAAGAGAGTGAGATGCCAGCTCCTTTCATTCAGTCAGTAGCTTCAATCATTTCTGGTATATGAATAACATGATGTTTTTCAATAGCAAAAATCAATGAATATTGTAAATGCACAAACAGTAATTTCTCCGCATTGCAAGGTGCAATTCTGAAATTTTTTGTTTTTTTCTGCTCCTCTTAGCATGATAAAGAAGATTCAAAGAGAGTGAGATGCCAGCTCCTTTCATTCAGTCAGTAGCTTCAATCATTTCTGGACGTTTTTCAATGGCAAAAATCAATGAATATTGTAAATGCACAAACAGTAATTTCTCCGCATTGCAAGGTGCAATTCTGAAATTTTTTGCTTTTTCCTGCTCCTCTTAGCATGATAAACAAGATTCAAAGAGAGTGAGATGCCAGCTCCTTTCATTCAGTCAGTAGCTTCAATCATTTCTGGACGTTTTTCAATGGCAAAAATCATTGAATATTGTAAATGCACAAACAGTAATTTCTCCGCATTGCAAGGTGCAATTCTGAAATTTTTTACTTTTTCCTGCTCCTCTTAGCATGATAAAGAAGATTCAAAGAGAGTGAGATGCCAGCTCCTTTCGTTCAGTCAGTAGCTTCAATCATTTCTGGTATATGAATAACATGATGTTTTTCAATCGCAAAAATCAATGAATATTGTAAATGCACAAACAGTAATTTCTCCGCATTGCAAGGTGCAATTCTGAAATTTTTTGCTTTTTCCTGCTCCTCTTAGCATGATAAAGAAGATTCAAAGAGAGTGAGATGCCAGCTCCTTTCATTCAGTCAGTAGCTTCAATCATTTCTGGACGTTTTTCAATGGCAAAAATCAATGAATATTGTAAATGCACAAACTGTAATTTCTCCGCATTGCAAGGTGCAATTCTGAAATTTTTTGCTTTTTCCTGCTCCTCTTAGCATGATAAAGAAGATTCAAAGAGAGTGAGATGCCAGCTCCTTTCATTCAGTCAGTAGCTTCAATCATTTCTGGACGTTTTTCAATGGCAAAAATCAACGAATATTGTAAATGCACAAACAGTAATTTCTCCGCATTGCAAGGTGCAATTCTGAAATTTTTTGCTTTTTCCTGCTCCTCTTAGCATGATAAAGAAGATTCAAAGAGAGTGAGATGCCAGCTCCTTTCATTCAGTCAGTAGCTTCAATCATTTCTGGACGTTTTTCAATGGCAAAAATCAATGAATATTGTAAATGCACAAACTGTAATTTCTCCGCATTGCAAGGTGCAATTCTGAAATTTTTTGCTTTTTCCTGCTCCTCTTAGCATGATAAAGAAGATTCAAAGAGAGTGAGATGCCAGCTCCTTTCATTCAGTCAGTAGCTTCAATCATTTCTGGACGTTTTTCAATGGCAAAAATCAATGAATATTGTTAATGCACAAACAGTAATTTCTCCGCATTGCAAGGTGCAATTCTGAAATTTTTTGCTTTTTCCTGCTCCTCTTAGCATGATAAAGAAGATTCAAAGAGAGTGAGATGCCAGCTCCTTTCATTCAGTCAGTACCTTCAATCATTTCTGGACGTTTTTCAATGGCAAAAATCAATGAATATTGTAAATGCACAAACAGTAATTTCTCCGCATTGCAAGGTGCAATTCTGAAATTTTTTGCTTTTTCCTGCTCCTCTTAGCATGATAAAGAAGATTCAAAGAGAGTGAGATGCCAGCTCCTTTCATTCAGTCAGTAGCTTCAAACATTTCTGGTATATGAATAACATGATGTTTTTCAATGGCAAAAATCAATGAATATTGTAAATGCACAAACAGTAATTTCTCCGCATTGCAAGGTGCAAGTCTGAAATTTTTTGCTTTTTCCTGCTCCTCTTAGCATGATAAAGAAGATTCAAAGAGAGTGAGATGCCAGCTCCTTTCATTCAGTCAGTAGCTTCAAACATTTCTGGTATATGAATAACATGATGTTTTTCAATGGCAAAAATCAATGAATATTGTAAATGCACAAACAGTAATTTCTCCGCATTGCAAGGTGCAAGTCTGAAATTTTTTGCTTTTTCCTGCTCCTCTTAGCATGATAAAGAAGATTCAAAGAGAGTGAGATGCCAGCTACTTTCATTCAGTCAGTAGCTTCAATCATTTCTGGACGTTTTTCAATGGTAAAAATCAATGAATATTGTAAATGCACAAACAGTAATTTCTCCACATTGCAAGGTGCAATTCTGAAATTTTTTGCTTTTTCCTGCTCCTCTTAGCATGATAAAGAAGATTCAAAGAGAGTGAGATGCCAGCTCCTTTCATTCAGTCAGTAGCTTCAAACATTTCTGGTATATGAATAACATGATGTTTTTCAATGGCAAAAATCAATGAATATTGTAAATGCACAAACAGTAATTTCTCCGCATTGCAAGGTGCAATTCTGAAATTTTTTGCTTTTTCCTGCTCCTCTTAGCATGATAAAGAAGATTCAAAGAGAGTGAGATGCCAGCTTCTTTCATTCAGTCAGTAGCTTCAATCATTTCTGGATGTTTTTCAATGGCAAAAATCAATGAATATTGTAAATGCACAAACTGTAATTTCTCCGCATTGCAAGGTGCAATTCTGAAATTTTTTGCTTTTTCCTGCTCCTCTTAGCATGATAAAGAAGATTCAAAGAGAGTGAGATGCCAGCTCCTTTCATTCAGTCAGTAGCTTCAATCATTTCTGGACGTTTTTCAATGGCAAAAATCAATGAATATTGTAAATGCACAAACAGTAATTTCTCCGCATTGCAAGGTGCAATTCTGAAATTTTTTGCGTTTTCCTGCTCCTCTTAGCATGATAAAGAAGATTCAAAGAGAGTGAGATGCCAGCTCCTTTCATTCAGTCAGTAGCTTCAATCATTTCTGGACGTTTTTCAATGGCAAAAATCAATGAATATTGTAAATGCACAAACAGTAATTTCTCCGCATTGCAAGGTGCAATTCTGAAATTTTTTGCTTTTTCCTGCTCCTCTTAGCATGATAAAGAAGATTCAAAGAGAGTGAGGTGCCAGCTCCTTTCATTCAGTCAGTAGCTTCAAACATTTCTGGTATATGAATAACATGTTTTTCAATGGCAAAAATCAATGAATATTGTAAATGCACAAACAGTAATTTCTCCGCATTGCAAGGTGCAATTCTGAAATTTTTTGCTTTTTCCTGCTCCTCTTAGCATGATAAAGAAGAATCAAAGAGAGTGAGATGCCAGCTCCTTTCATTCAGTCAGTAGCTTCAATCATTTCTGGACGTTTTTCAATGGCAAAAATCAATGAATATTGTTAATGCACAAACAGTAATTTCTCCGCATTGCAAGGTGCAATTCTGAAATTTTTTGCTTTTTCCTGCTCCTCTTAGCATGATAAAGAAGATTCAAAGAGAGTGAGATGCCAGCTCCTTTCATTCAGTCAGTACCTTCAATCATTTCTGGACGTTTTTCAATGGCAAAAATCAATGAATATTGTAAATGCACAAACAGTAATTTCTCCGCATTGCAAGGTGCAATTCTGAAATTTTTTGCTTTTTCCTGCTCCTCTTAGCATGATAAAGAAGATTCAAAGAGAGTGAGATGCCAGCTCCTTTCATTCAGTCAGTAGCTTCAAACATTTCTGGTATATGAATAACATGATGTTTTTCAATGGCAAAAATCAATGAATATTGTAAATGCACAAACAGTAATTTCTCCGCATTGCAAGGTGCAAGTCTGAAATTTTTTGCTTTTTCCTGCTCCTCTTAGCATGATAAAGAAGATTCAAAGAGAGTGAGATGCCAGCTCCTTTCATTCAGTCAGTAGCTTCAAACATTTCTGGTATATGAATAACATGATGTTTTTCAATGGCAAAAATCAATGAATATTGTAAATGCACAAACAGTAATTTCTCCGCATTGCAAGGTGCAAGTCTGAAATTTTTTGCTTTTTCCTGCTCCTCTTAGCATGATAAAGAAGATTCAAAGAGAGTGAGATGCCAGCTACTTTCATTCAGTCAGTAGCTTCAATCATTTCTGGACGTTTTTCAATGGTAAAAATCAATGAATATTGTAAATGCACAAACAGTAATTTCTCCACATTGCAAGGTGCAATTCTGAAATTTTTTGCTTTTTCCTGCTCCTCTTAGCATGATAAAGAAGATTCAAAGAGAGTGAGATGCCAGCTCCTTTCATTCAGTCAGTAGCTTCAAACATTTCTGGTATATGAATAACATGATGTTTTTCAATGGCAAAAATCAATGAATATTGTAAATGCACAAACAGTAATTTCTCCGCATTGCAAGGTGCAATTCTGAAATTTTTTGCTTTTTCCTGCTCCTCTTAGCATGATAAAGAAGATTCAAAGAGAGTGAGATGCCAGCTTCTTTCATTCAGTCAGTAGCTTCAATCATTTCTGGATGTTTTTCAATGGCAAAAATCAATGAATATTGTAAATGCACAAACTGTAATTTCTCCGCATTGCAAGGTGCAATTCTGAAATTTTTTGCTTTTTCCTGCTCCTCTTAGCATGATAAAGAAGATTCAAAGAGAGTGAGATGCCAGCTCCTTTCATTCAGTCAGTAGCTTCAATCATTTCTGGACGTTTTTCAATGGCAAAAATCAATGAATATTGTAAATGCACAAACAGTAATTTCTCCGCATTGCAAGGTGCAATTCTGAAATTTTTTGCGTTTTCCTGCTCCTCTTAGCATGATAAAGAAGATTCAAAGAGAGTGAGATGCCAGCTCCTTTCATTCAGTCAGTAGCTTCAATCATTTCTGGACGTTTTTCAATGGCAAAAATCAATGAATATTGTAAATGCACAAACAGTAATTTCTCCGCATTGCAAGGTGCAATTCTGAAATTTTTTGCTTTTTCCTGCTCCTCTTAGCATGATAAAGAAGATTCAAAGAGAGTGAGGTGCCAGCTCCTTTCATTCAGTCAGTAGCTTCAAACATTTCTGGTATATGAATAACATGTTTTTCAATGGCAAAAATCAATGAATATTGTAAATGCACAAACAGTAATTTCTCCGCATTGCAAGGTGCAATTCTGAAATTTTTTGCTTTTTCCTGCTCCTCTTAGCATGATAAAGAAGAATCAAAGAGAGTGAGATGCCAGCTCCTTTCATTCAGTCAGTAGCTTCAATCATTTCTGGACGTTTTTCAATGGCAAAAATCAATGAATATTGTAAATGCACAAACAGTAATTTCTCCGCATTGCAAGGTGCAATTCTGAAATTTTTTGCTTTTTCCTGCTCCTCTTAGCATGATAAAGAAGATTCAAAGAGAGTGAGATGCCAGCTCCTTTCATTCAGTCAGTAGCTTCAATCATTTCTGGACGTTTTTCAATGGCAAAAATCAATGAATATTGTAAATGCACAAACAGTAATTTCTCCGCATTGCAAGGTGCAATTCTGAAATTTTTTGCTTTTTCCTGCTCCTCTTAGCATGATAAAGAAGATTCAAAGAGAGTGAGATGCCAGCTCCTTTCATTCAGTCAGTAGCTTCAAACATTTCTGGTATATGAATAACATGATGTTTTTCAATGGCAAAAATCAATGAATATTGTAAATGCACAAACAGTAATTTCTCCGCATTGCAAGGTGCAAGTCTGAAATTTTTTGCTTTTTCCTGCTCCTCTTAGCATGATAAAGAAGATTCAAAGAGAGTGAGATGCCAGCTACTTTCATTCAGTCAGTAGCTTCAATCATTTCTGGACGTTTTTCAATGGTAAAAATCAATGAATATTGTAAATGCACAAACAGTAATTTCTCCACATTGCAATGTGCAATTCTAAAATTTTTTGCTTTTTCCTGCTCCTCTTAGCATGATAAAGAAGATTCAAAGAGAGTGAGATGCCAGCTCCTTTCATTCAGTCAGTACCTTCAATCATTTCTGGACGTTTTTCAATGGCAAAAATCAATGAATATTGTAAATGCACAAACAGTAATTTCTCCGCATTGCAAGGTGCAATTCTGAAATTTTTTGCTTTTTCCTGCTCCTCTTAGCATGATAAAGAAGATTCAAAGAGAGTGAGATGCCAGCTCCTTTCATTCAGTCAGTAGCTTCAAACATTTCTGGTATATGAATAACATGATGTTTTTCAATGGCAAAAATCAATGAATATTGTAAATGCACAAACAGTAATTTCTCCGCATTGCAAGGTGCAAGTCTGAAATTTTTTGCTTTTTCCTGCTCCTCTTAGCATGATAAAGAAGATTCAAAGAGAGTGAGATGCCAGCTCCTTTCATTCAGTCAGTAGCTTCAAACATTTCTGGTATATGAATAACATGATGTTTTTCAATGGCAAAAATCAATGAATATTGTAAATGCACAAACAGTAATTTCTCCGCATTGCAAGGTGCAAGTCTGAAATTTTTTGCTTTTTCCTGCTCCTCTTAGCATGATAAAGAAGATTCAAAGAGAGTGAGATGCCAGCTACTTTCATTCAGTCAGTAGCTTCAATCATTTCTGGACGTTTTTCAATGGTAAAAATCAATGAATATTGTAAATGCACAAACAGTAATTTCTCCACATTGCAAGGTGCAATTCTGAAATTTTTTGCTTTTTAGTGCTCCTCTTAGCATGATAAAGAAGATTCAAAGAGAGTGAGATGCCAGCTCCTTTCATTCAGTCAGTAGCTTCAAACATTTCTGGTATATGAATAACATGATGTTTTTCAATGGCAAAAATCAATGAATATTGTAAATGCACAAACAGTAATTTCTCCGCATTGCAAGGTGCAATTCTGAAATTTTTTGCTTTTTCCTGCTCCTCTTAGCATGATAAAGAAGATTCAAAGAGAGTGAGATGCCAGCTCCTTTCATTCAGTCAGTAGCTTCAATCATTTCTGGACGTTTTTCAATGGCAAAAATCAATGAATATTGTAAATGCACAAACAGTAATTTCTCCGCATTGCAAGGTGCAATTCTGAAATTTTTTGCTTTTTCCTGCTCCTCTTAGCATGATAAAGAAGATTCAAAGAGAATGAGATGCCAGCTCCTTTCATTCAGTCAGTACCTTCAATCATTTCTGGACGTTTTTCAATGGCAAAAATCAATGAATATTGTAAATGCACAAACAGTAATTTCTCCGCATTGCAAGGTGCAATTCTGAAATTTTTTGCTTTTTCCCGCTCCTCTTAGCATGATAAAGAAGATTCAAAGAGAGTGAGGTGCCAGCTCCTTTCATTCAGTCAGTAGCTTCAAACATTTCTGGTATATGAATAACATGTTTTTCAATGGCAAAAATCAATGAATATTGTAAATGCACAAACAGTAATTTCTCCGCATTGCAAGGTGCAATTCTGACATTTTTTGCTTTTTCCTGCTCCTCTTAGCATGATAAAGAAGATTCAAAGAGAGTGAGATGCCAGCTCCTTTCATTCAGTCAGTAGCTTCAATCATTTCTGGACGTTTTTCAATGGCAAAAATCAATGAATATTGTAAATGCACAAACAGTAATTTCTCCGCATTGCAAGGTGCAATTCTGAAATTTTTTGCTTTTTCCTGCTCCTCTTAGCATGATAAAGAAGATTCAAAGAGAGTGAGATGCCAGCTCCTTTCATTCAGTCAGTAGCTTCAATCATTTCTGGACGTTTTTCAATGGCAAAAATCAATGAATATTGTAAATGCACAAACAGTAATTTCTCCGCATTGCAAGGTGCAATTCTGAAATTTTTTGCTTTTTCCTGCTCCTCTTAGCATGATAAAGAAGATTCAAAGAGAGTGAGATGCCAGCTCCTTTCATTCAGTCAGTAGCTTCAAACATTTCTGGTATATGAATAACATGATGTTTTTCAATGGCAAAGATCAATGAATATTGTAAATGCACAAACAGTAATTTCTCCGCATTGCAAGGTGCAAGTCTGAAATTTTTTGCTTTTTCCTGCTCCTCTTAGCATGATAAAGAAGATTCAAAGAGAGTGAGATGCCAGCTACTTTCATTCAGTCAGTAGCTTCAACCATTTCTGGACGTTTTTCAATGGTAAAAATCAATGAATATTGTAAATGCACAAACAGTAATTTCTCCACATTGCAATGTGCAATTCTAAAATTTTTTGCTTTTTCCTGCTCCTCTTAGCATGATAAAGAAGATTCAAAGAGAGTGAGATGCCAGCTCCTTTCATTCAGTCAGTAGCTTCAAACATTTCTGGTATATGAATAACATGATGTTTTTCAATGGCAAAAATCAATGAATATTGTAAATGCACAAACAGTAATTTCTCCGCATTGCAAGGTGCAATTCTGAAATTTTTTGCTTTTTCCTGCTCCTCTTAGCATGATAAAGAAGATTCAAAGAGAGTGAGATGCCAGCTCCTTTCATTCAGTCAGTACCTTCAATCATTTCTGGACGTTTTTCAATGGCAAAAATCAATGAATATTGTAAATGCACAAACAGTAATTTCTCTGCATTGCAAGGTGCAATTCTGAAATTTTTTGCTTTTTCCCGCTCCTCTTAGCATGATAAAGAAGATTCAAAGAGAGTGAGGTGCCAGCTCCTTTCATTCAGTCAGTAGCTTCAAACATTTCTGGTATATGAATAACATGTTTTTCAATGGCAAAAATCAATGAATATTGTAAATGCACAAACAGTAATTTCTCCGCATTGCAAGGTGCAATTCTGAAATTTTTTGCTTTTTCCTGCTCCTCTTAGCATGATAAAGAAGATTCAAAGAGAGTGAGATGCCAGCTCCTTTCATTCAGTCAGTAGCTTCAATCATTTCTGGACGTTTTTCAATGGCAAAAATCAATGAATATTGTAAATGCACAAACAGTAATTTCTCCGCATTGCAAGGTGCAATTCTGAAATTTTTTGCTTTTTCCTGCTCCTCTTAGCATGATAAAGAAGATTCAAAGAGAGTGAGATGCCAGCTCCTTTCATTCAGTCAGTAGCTTCAATCATTTCTGGACGTTTTTCAATGGCAAAAATCAATGAATATTGTAAATGCACAAACAGTAATTTCTCCGCATTGCAAGGTGCAATTCTGAAATTTTTTGCTTTTTCCTGCTCCTCTTAGCATGATAAAGAAGATTCAAAGAGAGTGAGATGCCAGCTCCTTTGATTCAGTCAGTAGCTTCAAACATTTCTGGTATATGAATAACATGATGTTTTTCAATGGCAAAAATCAATGAATATTGTAAATGCACAAACAGTAATTTCTCCGCATTGCAAGGTGCAAGTCTGAAATTTTTTGCTTTTTCCTGCTCCTCTTAGCATGATAAAGAAGATTCAAAGAGAGTGAGATGCCAGCTACTTTCATTCAGTCAGTAGCTTCCATCATTTCTGGACGTTTTTCAATGGTAAAAATCAATGAATATTGTAAATGCACAAACAGTAATTTCTCCACATTGCAATGTGCAATTCTAAAATTTTTTGCTTTTTCCTGCTCCTCTTAGCATGATAAAGAAGATTCAAAGAGAGTGAGATGCCAGCTCCTTTCATTCAGTCAGTAGCTTCAAACATTTCTGGTATATGAATAACATGATGTTTTTCAATGGCAAAAATCAATGAATATTGTAAATGCACAAACAGTAATTTCTCCGCATTGCAAGGTGCAATTCTGAAATTTTTTGCTTTTTCCTGCTCCTCTTAGCATGATAAAGAAGATTCAAAGAGAGTGAGATGCCAACTCCTTTCATTCAGTCAGTAGCTTCAAACATTTCTGGTATATGAATAACATGATGTTTTTCAATGGCAAAAATCAATGAATATTGTAAATGCACAAACAGTAATTTCTCCGCATTGCAAGGTGCAATTCTGAAATTTTTTGCTTTTTCCTGCTCCTCTTAGCATGATAAAGAAGATTCAAAGAGAGTGAGATGCCAGCTCCTTTCATTCAGTCAGTAGCTTCAATCATTTCTGGACGTTTTTCAATGGCAAAAATCAATGAATATTGTAAATGCACAAACAGTAATTTCTCCGCATTGCAAGGTGCAATTCTGAAATTTTTTGCTTTTTCCTGCTCCTCTTAGCATGATAAAGAAGATTCAAAGAGAGTGAGATGCCAGCTCCTTTCATTCAGTCAGTACCTTCAATCATTTCTGGACGTTTTTCAATGGCAAAAATCAATGAATATTGTAAATGCACAAACAGTAATTTCTCCGCATTGCAAGGTGCAATTCTGAAATTTTTTGCTTTTTCCCGCTCCTCTTAGCACGATAAAGAAGATTCAAAGAGAGTGAGGTGCCAGCTCCTTTCATTCAGTCAGTAGCTTCAAACATTTCTGGTATATGAATAACATGTTTTTCAATGGCAAAAATCAATGAATATTGTAAATGCACAAACAGTAATTTCTCCGCATTGCAAGGTGCAATTCTGAAATTTTTTGCTTTTTCCTGCTCCTCTTAGCATGATAAAGAAGATTCAAAGAGAGTGAGATGCCAGCTCCTTTCATTCAGTCAGTAGCTTCAATCATTTCTGGACGTTTTTTCATGGCAAAAATCAATGAATATTGTAAATGCACAAACAGTAATTTCTCCGCATTGCAAGGTGCAATTCTGAAATTTTTTGCTTTTTCCTGCTCCTCTTAGCATGATAAAGAAGATTCAAAGAGAGTGAGATGCCAGCTCCTTTCATTCAGTCAGTAGCTTCAATCATTTCTGGACGTTTTTCAATGGTAAAAATCAATGAATATTGTAAATGCACAAACAGTAATTTCTCCACATTGCAAGGTGCAATTCTGAAATTTTTTGCTTTTTCCTGCTCCTCTTAGCATGATAAAGAAGATTCAAAGAGAGTGAGATGCCAGCTCCTTTCATTCAGTCAGTAGCTTCAAACATTTCTGGTATATGAATAACATGATGTTTTTCAATGGCAAAAATCAATGAATATTGTAAATGCACAAACAGTAATTTCTCCGCATTGCAAGGTGCAAGTCTGAAATTTTTTGCTTTTTCCTGCTCCTCTTAGCATGATAAAGAAGATTCAAAGAGAGTGAGATGCCAGCTACTTTCATTCAGTCAGTAGCTTCAATCATTTCTGGACGTTTTTCAATGGTAAAAATCAATGAATATTGTAAATGCACAAACAGTAATTTCTCCACATTGCAAGGTGCAATTCTGAAATTTTTTGCTTTTTCCTGCTCCTCTTAGCATGATAAAGAAGATTCAAAGAGAGTGAGATGCCAACTCCTTTCATTCAGTCAGTAGCTTCAAACATTTCTGGTATATGAATAACATGATGTTTTTCAATGGCAAAAATCAATGAATATTGTAAATGCACAAACAGTAATTTCTCCGCATTGCAAGGTGCAATTCTGAAATTTTTTGCTTTTTCCTGCTCCTCTTAGCATGATAAAGAAGATTCAAAGAGAGTGAGATGCCAGCTCCTTTCATTCAGTCAGTAGCTTCAATCATTTCTGGACGTTTTTCAATGGCAAAAATCAATGAATATTGTAAATGCACAAACAGTAATTTCTCCGCATTGCAAGGTGCAATTCTGAAATTTTTTGCTTTTTCCTGCTCCTCTTAGCATGATAAAGAAGATTCAAAGAGAGTGAGATGCCAGCTTCTTTCATTCAGTCAGTACCTTCAATCATTTCTGGACGTTTTTCAATGGCAAAAATCAATGAATATTGTAAATGCACAAACAGTAATTTCTCCGCATTGCAAGGTGCAATTCTGAAATTTTTTGCTTTTTCCCGCTCCTCTTAGCATGATAAAGAAGATTCAAAGAGAGTGAGGTGCCAGCTCCTTTCATTCAGTCAGTAGCTTCAAACATTTCTGGTATATGAATAACATGTTTTTCAATGGCAAAAATCAATGAATATTGTAAATGCACAAACAGTAATTTCTCCGCATTGCAAGGTGCAATTCTGACATTTTTTGCTTTTTCCTGCTCCTCTTAGCATGATAAAGAAGATTCAAAGAGAGTGAGATGCCAGCTCCTTTCATTCAGTCAGTAGCTTCAATCATTTCTGGACGTTTTTCAATGGCAAAAATCAATGAATATTGTAAATGCACAAACAGTAATTTCTCCGCATTGCAAGGTGCAATTCTGAAATTTTTTGCTTTTTCCTGCTCCTCTTAGCATGATAAAGAAGATTCAAAGAGAGTGAGATGCCAGCTCCTTTCATTCAGTCAGTAGCTTCAATCATTTCTGGACGTTTTTCAATGGCAAAAATCAATGAATATTGTAAATGCACAAACAGTAATTTCTCCGCATTGCAAGGTGCAATTCTGAAATTTTTTGCTTTTTCCTGCTCCTCTTAGCATGATAAAGAAGATTCAAAGAGAGTGAGATGCCAGCTCCTTTCATTCAGTCAGTAGCTTCAAACATTTCTGGTATATGAATAACATGATGTTTTTCAATGGCAAAGATCAATGAATATTGTAAATGCACAAACAGTAATTTCTCCGCATTGCAAGGTGCAAGTCTGAAATTTTTTGCTTTTTCCTGCTCCTCTTAGCATGATAAAGAAGATTCAAAGAGAGTGAGATGCCAGCTACTTTCATTCAGTCAGTAGCTTCAACCATTTCTGGACGTTTTTCAATGGTAAAAATCAATGAATATTGTAAATGCACAAACAGTAATTTCTCCACATTGCAATGTGCAATTCTAAAATTTTTTGCTTTTTCCTGCTCCTCTTAGCATGATAAAGAAGATTCAAAGAGAGTGAGATGCCAGCTCCTTTCATTCAGTCAGTAGCTTCAAACATTTCTGGTATATGAATAACATGATGTTTTTCAATGGCAAAAATCAATGAATATTGTAAATGCACAAACAGTAATTTCTCCGCATTGCAAGGTGCAATTCTGAAATTTTTTGCTTTTTCCTGCTCCTCTTAGCATGATAAAGAAGATTCAAAGAGAGTGAGATGCCAGCTCCTTTCATTCAGTCAGTACCTTCAATCATTTCTGGACGTTTTTCAATGGCAAAAATCAATGAATATTGTAAATGCACAAACAGTAATTTCTCTGCATTGCAAGGTGCAATTCTGAAATTTTTTGCTTTTTCCCGCTCCTCTTAGCATGATAAAGAAGATTCAAAGAGAGTGAGGTGCCAGCTCCTTTCATTCAGTCAGTAGCTTCAAACATTTCTGGTATATGAATAACATGTTTTTCAATGGCAAAAATCAATGAATATTGTAAATGCACAAACAGTAATTTCTCCGCATTGCAAGGTGCAATTCTGAAATTTTTTGCTTTTTCCTGCTCCTCTTAGCATGATAAAGAAGATTCAAAGAGAGTGAGATGCCAGCTCCTTTCATTCAGTCAGTAGCTTCAATCATTTCTGGACGTTTTTCAATGGCAAAAATCAATGAATATTGTAAATGCACAAACAGTAATTTCTCCGCATTGCAAGGTGCAATTCTGAAATTTTTTGCTTTTTCCTGCTCCTCTTAGCATGATAAAGAAGATTCAAAGAGAGTGAGATGCCAGCTCCTTTCATTCAGTCAGTACCTTCAATCATTTCTGGACGTTTTTCAATGGCAAAAATCAATGAATATTGTAAATGCACAAACAGTAATTTCTCTGCATTGCAAGGTGCAATTCTGAAATTTTTTGCTTTTTCCCGCTCCTCTTAGCATGATAAAGAAGATTCAAAGAGAGTGAGGTGCCAGCTCCTTTCATTCAGTCAGTAGCTTCAAACATTTCTGGTATATGAATAACATGTTTTTCAATGGCAAAAATCAATGAATATTGTAAATGCACAAACAGTAATTTCTCCGCATTGCAAGGTGCAATTCTGAAATTTTTTGCTTTTTCCTGCTCCTCTTAGCATGATAAAGAAGATTCAAAGAGAGTGAGATGCCAGCTCCTTTCATTCAGTCAGTAGCTTCAATCATTTCTGGACGTTTTTCAATGGCAAAAATCAATGAATATTGTAAATGCACAAACAGTAATTTCTCCGCATTGCAAGGTGCAATTCTGAAATTTTTTGCTTTTTCCTGCTCCTCTTAGCATGATAAAGAAGATTCAAAGAGAGTGAGATGCCAGCTCCTTTCATTCAGTCAGTAGCTTCAAACATTTCTGGTATATGAATAACATGATGTTTTTCAATGGCAAAGATCAATGAATATTGTAAATGCACAAACAGTAATTTCTCCGCATTGCAAGGTGCAAGTCTGAAATTTTTTGCTTTTTCCTGCTCCTCTTAGCATGATAAAGAAGATTCAAAGAGAGTGAGATGCCAGCTACTTTCATTCAGTCAGTAGCTTCAACCATTTCTGGACGTTTTTCAATGGTAAAAATCAATGAATATTGTAAATGCACAAACAGTAATTTCTCCACATTGCAATGTGCAATTCTAAAATTTTTTGCTTTTTCCTGCTCCTCTTAGCATGATAAAGAAGATTCAAAGAGAGTGAGATGCCAGCTCCTTTCATTCAGTCAGTAGCTTCAAACATTTCTGGTATATGAATAACATGATGTTTTTCAATGGCAAAAATCAATGAATATTGTAAATGCACAAACAGTAATTTCTCCGCATTGCAAGGTGCAATTCTGAAATTTTTTGCTTTTTCCTGCTCCTCTTAGCATGATAAAGAAGATTCAAAGAGAGTGAGATGCCAGCTCCTTTCATTCAGTCAGTACCTTCAATCATTTCTGGACGTTTTTCAATGGCAAAAATCAATGAATATTGTAAATGCACAAACAGTAATTTCTCTGCATTGCAAGGTGCAATTCTGAAATTTTTTGCTTTTTCCCGCTCCTCTTAGCATGATAAAGAAGATTCAAAGAGAGTGAGGTGCCAGCTCCTTTCATTCAGTCAGTAGCTTCAAACATTTCTGGTATATGAATAACATGTTTTTCAATGGCAAAAATCAATGAATATTGTAAATGCACAAACAGTAATTTCTCCGCATTGCAAGGTGCAATTCTGAAATTTTTTGCTTTTTCCTGCTCCTCTTAGCATGATAAAGAAGATTCAAAGAGAGTGAGATGCCAGCTCCTTTCATTCAGTCAGTAGCTTCAGTCATTTCTGGACGTTTTTCAATGGCAAAAATCAATGAATATTGTAAATGCACAAACAGTAATTTCTCCGCATTGCAAGGTGCAATTCTGAAATTTTTTGCTTTTTCCTGCTCCTCTTAGCATGATAAAGAAGATTCAAAGAGAGTGAGATGCCAGCTCCTTTCATTCAGTCAGTAGCTTCAATCATTTCTGGACGTTTTTCAATGGCAAAAATCAATGAATATTGTAAATGCACAAACAGTAATTTCTCCGCATTGCAAGGTGCAATTCTGAAATTTTTTGCTTTTTCCTGCTCCTCTTAGCATGATAAAGAAGATTCAAAGAGAGTGAGATGCCAGCTCCTTTGATTCAGTCAGTAGCTTCAAACATTTCTGGTATATGAATAACATGATGTTTTTCAATGGCAAAAATCAATGAATATTGTAAATGCACAAACAGTAATTTCTCCGCATTGCAAGGTGCAAGTCTGAAATTTTTTGCTTTTTCCTGCTCCTCTTAGCATGATAAAGAAGATTCAAAGAGAGTGAGATGCCAGCTACTTTCATTCAGTCAGTAGCTTCCATCATTTCTGGACGTTTTTCAATGGTAAAAATCAATGAATATTGTAAATGCACAAACAGTAATTTCTCCACATTGCAATGTGCAATTCTAAAATTTTTTGCTTTTTCCTGCTCCTCTTAGCATGATAAAGAAGATTCAAAGAGAGTGAGATGCCAGCTCCTTTCATTCAGTCAGTAGCTTCAAACATTTCTGGTATATGAATAACATGATGTTTTTCAATGGCAAAAATCAATGAATATTGTAAATGCACAAACAGTAATTTCTCCGCATTGCAAGGTGCAATTCTGAAATTTTTTGCTTTTTCCTGCTCCTCTTAGCATGATAAAGAAGATTCAAAGAGAGTGAGATGCCAACTCCTTTCATTCAGTCAGTAGCTTCAAACATTTCTGGTATATGAATAACATGATGTTTTTCAATGGCAAAAATCAATGAATATTGTAAATGCACAAACAGTAATTTCTCCGCATTGCAAGGTGCAATTCTGAAATTTTTTGCTTTTTCCTGCTCCTCTTAGCATGATAAAGAAGATTCAAAGAGAGTGAGATGCCAGCTCCTTTCATTCAGTCAGTAGCTTCAATCATTTCTGGACGTTTTTCAATGGCAAAAATCAATGAATATTGTAAATGCACAAACAGTAATTTCTCCGCATTGCAAGGTGCAATTCTGAAATTTTTTGCTTTTTCCTGCTCCTCTTAGCATGATAAAGAAGATTCAAAGAGAGTGAGATGCCAGCTCCTTTCATTCAGTCAGTACCTTCAATCATTTCTGGACGTTTTTCAATGGCAAAAATCAATGAATATTGTAAATGCACAAACAGTAATTTCTCCGCATTGCAAGGTGCAATTCTGAAATTTTTTGCTTTTTCCCGCTCCTCTTAGCATGATAAAGAAGATTCAAAGAGAGTGAGGTGCCAGCTCCTTTCATTCAGTCAGTAGCTTCAAACATTTCTGGTATATGAATAACATGTTTTTCAATGGCAAAAATCAATGAATATTGTAAATGCACAAACAGTAATTTCTCCGCATTGCAAGGTGCAATTCTGAAATTTTTTGCTTTTTCCTGCTCCTCTTAGCATGATAAAGAAGATTCAAAGAGAGTGAGATGCCAGCTCCTTTCATTCAGTCAGTAGCTTCAATCATTTCTGGACGTTTTTTCATGGCAAAAATCAATGAATATTGTAAATGCACAAACAGTAATTTCTCCGCATTGCATGGTGCAATTCTGAAATTTTTTGCTTTTTCCTGCTCCTCTTAGCATGATAAAGAAGATTCAAAGAGAGTGAGATGCCAGCTCCTTTCATTCAGTCAGTAGCTTCAATCATTTCTGGACGTTTTTCAATGGTAAAAATCAATGAATATTGTAAATGCACAAACAGTAATTTCTCCACATTGCAAGGTGCAATTCTGAAATTTTTTGCTTTTTCCTGCTCCTCTTAGCATGATAAAGAAGATTCAAAGAGAGTGAGATGCCAGCTCCTTTCATTCAGTCAGTAGCTTCAAACATTTCTGGTATATGAATAACATGATGTTTTTCAATGGCAAAAATCAATGAATATTGTAAATGCACAAACAGTAATTTCTCCGCATTGCAAGGTGCAAGTCTGAAATTTTTTGCTTTTTCCTGCTCCTCTTAGCATGATAAAGAAGATTCAAAGAGAGTGAGATGCCAGCTACTTTCATTCAGTCAGTAGCTTCAATCATTTCTGGACGTTTTTCAATGGTAAAAATCAATGAATATTGTAAATGCACAAACAGTAATTTCTCCACATTGCAAGGTGCAATTCTGAAATTTTTTGCTTTTTCCTGCTCCTCTTAGCATGATAAAGAAGATTCAAAGAGAGTGAGATGCCAACTCCTTTCATTCAGTCAGTAGCTTCAAACATTTCTGGTATATGAATAACATGATGTTTTTCAATGGCAAAAATCAATGAATATTGTAAATGCACAAACAGTAATTTCTCCGCATTGCAAGGTGCAATTCTGAAATTTTTTGCTTTTTCCTGCTCCTCTTAGCATGATAAAGAAGATTCAAAGAGAGTGAGATGCCAGCTCCTTTCATTCAGTCAGTAGCTTCAATCATTTCTGGACGTTTTTCAATGGCAAAAATCAATGAATATTGTAAATGCACAAACAGTAATTTCTCCGCATTGCAAGGTGCAATTCTGAAATTTTTTGCTTTTTCCTGCTCCTCTTAGCATGATAAAGAAGATTCAAAGAGAGTGAGATGCCAGCTTCTTTCATTCAGTCAGTACCTTCAATCATTTCTGGACGTTTTTCAATGGCAAAAATCAATGAATATTGTAAATGCACAAACAGTAATTTCTCCGCATTGCAAGGTGCAATTCTGAAATTTTTTGCTTTTTCCCGCTCCTCTTAGCATGATAAAGAAGATTCAAAGAGAGTGAGGTGCCAGCTCCTTTCATTCAGTCAGTAGCTTCAAACATTTCTGGTATATGAATAACATGTTTTTCAATGGCAAAAATCAATGAATATTGTAAATGCACAAACAGTAATTTCTCCGCATTGCAAGGTGCAATTCTGAAATTTTTTGCTTTTTCCTGCTCCTCTTAGCATGATAAAGAAGATTCAAAGAGAGTGAGATGCCAGCTCCTTTCATTCAGTCAGTAGCTTCAATCATTTCTGGACGTTTTTCAATGGCAAAAATCAATGAATATTGTAAATGCACAAACAGTAATTTCTCCGCATTGCAAGGTGCAATTCTGAAATTTTTTGCTTTTTCCTGCTCCTCTTAGCATGATAAAGAAGATTCAAAGAGAGTGAGATGCCAGCTCCTTTCATTCAGTCAGTAGCTTCAATCATTTCTGGACGTTTTTCAATGGCAAAAATCAATGAATATTGTAAATGCACAAACAGTAATTTCTCCGCATTGCAAGGTGCAATTCTGAAATTTTTTGCTTTTTCCTGCTCCTCTTAGCATGATAAAGAAGATTCAAAGAGAGTGAGATGCCAGCTCCTTTGATTCAGTCAGTAGCTTCAAACATTTCTGGTATATGAATAACATGATGTTTTTCAATGGCAAAAATCAATGAATATTGTAAATGCACAAACAGTAATTTCTCCGCATTGCAAGGTGCAAGTCTGAAATTTTTTGCTTTTTCCTGCTCCTCTTAGCATGATAAAGAAGATTCAAAGAGAGTGAGATGCCAGCTACTTTCATTCAGTCAGTAGCTTCAATCATTTCTGGACGTTTTTCAATGGTAAAAATCAATGAATATTGTAAATGCACAAACAGTAATTTCTCCACATTGCAAGGTGCAATTCTGAAATTTTTTGCTTTTTCCTGCTCCTCTTAGCATGATAAAGAAGATTCAAAGAGAGTGAGATGCCAGCTCCTTTCATTCAGTCAGTAGCTTCAAACATTTCTGGTATATGAATAACATGATGTTTTTCAATGGCAAAAATCAATGAATATTGTAAATGCACAAACAGTAATTTCTCCGCATTGCAAGGTGAAAGTCTGAAATTTTTTGCTTTTTCCTGCTCCTCTTAGCATGATAAAGAAGATTCAAAGAGAGTGAGATGCCAGCTACTTTCATTCAGTCAGTAGCTTCAATCATTTCTGGACGTTTTTCAATGGTAAAAATCAATGAATATTGTAAATGCACAAACAGTAATTTCTCCACATTGCAAGGTGCAATTCTGAAATTTTTTGCTTTTTCCTGCTCCTCTTAGCATGATAAAGAAGATTCAAAGAGAGTGAGATGCCAGCTCCTTTCATTCAGTCAGTAGCTTCAAACATTTCTGGTATATGAATAACATGATGTTTTTCAATGGCAAAAATCAATGAATATTGTAAATGCACAAACAGTAATTTCTCCACATTGCAAGGTGCAATTCTGAAATTTTTTGCTTTTTCCTGCTCCTCTTAGCATGATAAAGAAGATTCAAAGAGAGTGAGATGCCAGCTCCTTTCATTCAGTCAGTAGCTTCAAACATTTCTGGTATATGAATAACATGATGTTTTTCAATGGCAAAAATCAATGAATATTGTAAATGCACAAACAGTAATTTCTCCGCATTGCAAGGTGCAATTCTGAAATTTTTTGCTTTTTCCTGCTCCTCTTAGCATGATAAAGAAGATTCAAAGAGAGTGAGATGCCAGCTCCTTTCATTCAGTCAGTAGCTTCAATCATTTCTGGACGTTTTTCAATGGCAAAAATCAATGAATATTGTAAATGCACAAACAGTAATTTCTCCGCATTGCAAGGTGCAATTCTGAAATTTTTTGCTTTTTCCTGCTCCTCTTAGCATGATAAAGAAGATTCAAAGAGAGTGAGCTGCCAGCTCCTTTCATTCAGTCAGTAGCTTCAAACATTTCTGGAATATGAATAACATGATGTTTTTCAATGGCAAAAATCAATGAATATTGTAAATGCACAAACAGTAATTTCTCCGCATTGCAAGGTGCAAGTCTGAAATTTTTTGCTTTTTCCTGCTCCTCTTAGCATGATAAAGAAGATTCAAAGAGAGTGAGATGCCAGCTACTTTCATTCAGTCAGTAGCTTCAATCATTTCTGGACGTTTTTCAATGGTAAAAATCAATGAATATTGTAAATGCACAAACAGTAATTTCTCCACATTGCAATGTGCAATTCTAAAATTTTTTGCTTTTTCCTGCTCCTCTTAGCATGATAAAGAAGATTCAAAGAGAGTGAGATGCCAGCTCCTTTCATTCAGTCAGTAGCTTCAAACATTTCTGGTATATGAATAACATGATGTTTTTCAATGGCAAAAATCAATGAATATTGTAAATGCACAAACAGTAATTTCTCCGCATTGCAAGGTGCAATTCTGAAATTTTTTGATTTTTCCTGCTCCTCTTAGCATGATAAAGAAGATTCAAAGAGAGTGAGATGCCAGCTCCTTTCATTCAGTCAGTAGCTTCAATCATTTCTGGACGTTTTTCAATGGCAAAAATCAATGAATATTGTAAATGCACAAACAGTAATTTCTCCGCATTGCAAGGTGCAATTCTGAAATTTTTTGCTTTTTCCTGCTCCTCTTAGCATGATAAAGAAGATTCAAAGAGAGTGAGATGCCAGCTCCTTTCATTCAGTCAGTAGCTTCAAACATTTCTGGTATATGAATAACATGATGTTTTTCAATGGCAAAAATCAATGAATATTGTAAATGCACAAACAGTAATTTCTCCGCATTGCAAGGTGCAATTCTGAAATTTTTTGCTTTTTCCTGCTCCTCTTAGCATGATAAAGAAGATTCAAAGAGAGTGAGATGCCAGCTCCTTTCATTCAGTCAGTAGCTTCAAACATTTCTGGTATATGAATAACATGATGTTTTTCAATGGCAAAAATCAATGAATATTGTAAATGCACAAACAGTAATTTCTCCGCATTGCAAGGTGCAAGTCTGAAATTTTTTGCTTTTTCCTGCTCCTCTTAGCATGATAAAGAAGATTCAAAGAGAGTGAGATGCCAACTCCTTTCATTCAGTCAGTAGCTTCAAACATTTCTGGTATATGAATAACATGATGTTTTTCAATGGCAAAAATCAATGAATATTGTAAATGCACAAACAGTAATTTCTCCGCATTGCAAGGTGCAATTCTGAAATTTTTTGCTTTTTCCTGCTCCTCTTAGCATGATAAAGAAGATTCAAAGAGAGTGAGGTGCCAGCTCCTTTCATTCAGTCAGTAGCTTCAAACATTTCTGGTATATGAATAACATGTTTTTCAATGGCAAAAATCAATGAATATTGTAAATGCACAAACAGTAATTTCTCCGCATTGCAAGGTGCAATTCTGAAATTTTTTGCTTTTTCCTGCTCCTCTTAGCATGATAAAGAAGATTCAAAGAGAGTGAGATGCCAGCTCCTTTCATTCAATCAGTAGCTTCAATCATTTCTGGACGTTTTTCAATGGCAAAAATCAATGAATATTGTAAATGCACAAACAGTAATTTCTCCGCATTGCAAGGTGCAATTCTGAAATTTTTTGCTTTTTCCTGCTCCTCTTAGCATGATAAAGAAGATTCAAAGAGAGTGAGATGCCAGCTCCTTTCATTCAGTCAGTAGCTTCAATCATTTCTGGACGTTTTTCAATGGCAAAAATCAATGAATATTGTAAATGCACAAACAGTAATTTCTCCGCATTGCAAGGTGCAATTCTGAAATTTTTTGCTTTTTCCTGCTCCTCTTAGCATGATAAAGAAGATTCAAAGAGAGTGAGATGCCAGCTCCTTTGATTCAGTCAGTAGCTTCAAACATTTCTGGTATATGAATAACATGATGTTTTTCAATGGCAAAAATCAATGAATATTGTAAATGCACAAACAGTAATTTCTCCGCATTGCAAGGTGCAAGTCTGAAATTTTTTGCTTTTTCCTGCTCCTCTTAGCATGATAAAGAAGATTCAAAGAGAGTGAGATGCCAGCTACTTTCATTCAGTCAGTAGCTTCAATCATTTCTGGACGTTTTTCAATGGTAAAAATCAATGAATATTGTAAATGCACAAACAGTAATTTCTCCACATTGCAAGGTGCAATTCTGAAATTTTTTGCTTTTTCCTGCTCATCTTAGCATGATAAAGAAGATTCAAAGAGAGTGAGATGCCAGCTCCTTTCATTCAGTCAGTAGCTTCAAACATTTCTGGTATATGAATAACATGATGTTTTTCAATGGCAAAAATCAATGAATATTGTAAATGCACAAACAGTAATTTCTCCGCATTGCAAGGTGCAAGTCTGAAATTTTTTGCTTTTTCCTGCTCCTCTTAGCATGATAAAGAAGATTCAAAGAGAGTGAGATGCCAGCTACTTTCATTCAGTCAGTAGCTTCAATCATTTCTGGACGTTTTTCAATGGTAAAAATCAATGAATATTGTAAATGCACAAACAGTAATTTCTCCACATTGCAAGGTGCAATTCTGAAATTTTTTGCTTTTTCCTGCTCCTCTTAGCATGATAAAGAAGATTCAAAGAGAGTGAGATGCCAGCTCCTTTCATTCAGTCAGTAGCTTCAAACATTTCTGGTATATGAATAACATGATGTTTTTCAATGGCAAAAATCAATGAATATTGTAAATGCACAAACAGTAATTTCTCCACATTGCAAGGTGCAATTCTGAAATTTTTTGCTTTTTCCTGCTCCTCTTAGCATGATAAAGAAGATTCAAAGAGAGTGAGATGCCAGCTCCTTTCATTCAGTCAGTAGCTTCAAACATTTCTGGTATATGAATAACATGATGTTTTTCAATGGCAAAAATCAATGAATATTGTAAATGCACAAACAGTAATTTCTCCGCATTGCAAGGTGCAATTCTGAAATTTTTTGCTTTTTACTGCTCCTCTTAGCATGATAAAGAAGATTCAAAGAGAGTGAGATGCCAGCTCCTTTCATTCAGTCAGTAGCTTCAATCATTTCTGGACGTTTTTCAATGGCAAAAATCAATGAATATTGTAAATGCACAAACAGTAATTTCTCCGCATTGCAAGGTGCAATTCTGAAATTTTTTGCTTTTTCCTGCTCCTCTTAGCATGATAAAGAATATTCAAAGAGAGTGAGATGTCAGCTCCTTTCATTCAGTCAGTAGCTTCAAACATTTCTGGTATATGAATAACATGATGTTTTTCAATGGCAAAAATCAATGAATATTGTAAATGCACAAACAGTAATTTCTCCGCATTGCAAGGTGCAATTCTGAAATTTTTTGCTTTTTCCTGCTCCTCTTAGCATGATAAAGAAGATTCAAAGAGAGTGAGATGCCAGCTCCTTTCATTCAGTCAGTAGCTTCAATCATTTCTGGACGTTTTTCAATGGCAAAAATCAATGAATATTGTAAATGCACAAACAGTAATTTCTCCGCATTGCAAGGTGCAATTCTGAAATTTTTTGCTTTTTCCTGCTCCTCTTAGCATGATAAAGAAGATTCAAAGAGAGTGAGATGCCAGCTCCTTTCGTTCAGTCAGTAGCTTCAATCATTTCTGGACGTTTTTCAATGGCAAAAATCATTGAATATTATAAATGCACAAACAGTAATTTCTCCGCATTGCAAGGTGCAATTCTGAAATTTTTTACTTTTTTCTGCTCCTCTTAGCATGATAAAGAAGATTCAAAGAGAGTGAGATGCCAGCTCCTTTCATTCAGTCAGTAGCTTCAATCATTTCTGGTATATGAATAACATGATGTTTTTCAATGGCAAAAATCAATGAATATTGTAAATGCACAAACAGTAATTTCTCCGCATTGCAAGGTGCAATTCTGAAATTTTTTGCTTTTTCCTGCTCCTCTTAGCATGATAAAGAAGATTCAAAGAGAGTGAGATGCCAGCTCCTTTCATTCAGTCAGTAGCTTCAATCATTTCTGGACGTTTTTCAATGGCAAAAATCAATGAATATTGTAAATGCACAAACAGTAATTTCTCCGCATTGCAAGGTGCAATTCTGAAATTTTTTGCTTTTTCCTGCTCCTCTTAGCATGATAAACAAGATTCAAAGAGAGTGAGATGCCAGCTCCTTTCATTCAGTCAGTAGCTTCAATCATTTCTGGACGTTTTTCAATGGCAAAAATCAATGAATATTGTAAATGCACAAACAGTAATTTCTCCGCATTGCAAGGTGCAATTCTGAAATTTTTTGCTTTTTCCTGCTCCTCTTAGCATGATAAAGAAGATTCAAAGAGAGTGAGATGCCAGCTCCTTTCATTCAGTCAGTAGCTTCAAACATTTCTGGTATATGAATAACATGATGTTTTTCAATGGCAAAAATCAATGAATATTGTAAATGCACAAACAGTAATTTCTCCGCATTGCAAGGTGCAAGTCTGAAATTTTTTGCTTTTTCCTGCTCCTCTTAGCATGATAAAGAAGATTCAAAGAGAGTGAGATGCCAGCTCCTTTCATTCAGTCAGTAGCTTCAATCATTTCTGGATGTTTTTCAATGGCAAAAATCAATGAATATTGTAAATGCACAAACTGTAATTTCTCCGTATTGCAAGGTGCAATTCTGAAATTTTTTGCTTTTTCCTGCTCCTCTTAGCATGATAAAGAAGATTCAAAGAGAGTGAGATGCCAGCTCCTTTCATTCAGTCAGTAGCTTCAATCATTTCTGGACGTTTTTCAATGGCAAAAATCAATGAATATTGTAAATGCACAAACAGTAATTTCTCCGCATTGCAAGGTGCAATTCTGAAATTTTTTGCTTTTTCCTGCTCCTCTTAGCATGATAAAGTAGATTCAAAGAGAGTGAGATGCCAGCTCCTTTCATTTAGTCAGTACCTTCAATCATTTCTGGACGTTTTTCAATGGCAAAAATCAATGAATATTGTAAATGCACAAACAGTAATTTCTCCGCATTGCAAGGTGCAATTCTGAAATTTTTTGCTTTTTCCCGCTCCTCTTAGCATGATAAAGAAGATTCAAAGAGAGTGAGGTGCCAGCTCCTTTCATTCAGTCAGTAGCTTCAAACATTTCTGGTATATGAATAACATGTTTTTCAATGGCAAAAATCAATGAATATTGTAAATGCACAAACAGTAATTTCTCCGCATTGCAAGGTGCAATTCTGAAATTTTTTGATTTTTCCTGCTCCTCTTAGCATGATAAAGAAGATTCAAAGAGAGTGAGATGCCAGCTCCTTTCATTCAGTCAGTAGCTTCAATCATTTCTGGACGTTTTTCAATGGCAAAAATCAATGAATATTGTAAATGCACAAACAGTAATTTCTCCGCATTGCAAGGTGCAATTCTGAAATTTTTTGCTTTTTCCTGCTCCTCTTAGCATGATAAAGAAGATTCAAAGAGAGTGAGATGCCAGCTCCTTTCATTCAGTCAGTAGCTTCAAACATTTCTGGTATATGAATAACATGATGTTTTTCAATGGCAAAAATCAATGAATATTGTAAATGCACAAACAGTAATTTCTCCGCATTGCAAGGTGCAATTCTGAAATTTTTTGCTTTTTCCTGCTCCTCTTAGCATGATAAAGAAGATTCAAAGAGAGTGAGATGCCAGCTCCTTTCATTCAGTCAGTAGCTTCAAACATTTCTGGTATATGAATAACATGATGTTTTTCAATGGCAAAAATCAATGAATATTGTAAATGCACAAACAGTAATTTCTCCGCATTGCAAGGTGCAAGTCTGAAATTTTTTGCTTTTTCCTGCTCCTCTTAGCATGATAAAGAAGATTCAAAGAGAGTGAGATGCCAGCTACTTTCATTCAGTCAGTAGCTTCAATCATTTCTGGACGTTTTTCAATGGTAAAAATCAATGAATATTGTAAATGCACAAACAGTAATTTCTCCACATTGCAAGGTGCAATTCTGAAATTTTTTGCTTTTTCCTGCTCCTCTTAGCATGATAAAGAAGATTCAAAGAGAGTGAGATGCCAGCTCCTTTCATTCAGTCAGTAGCTTCAATCATTTCTGGTATATGAATAACATGATGTTTTTCAATGGCAAAAATCAATGAATATTGTAAATGCACAAACAGTAATTTCTCCGCATTGCAAGGTGCAATTCTGAAATTTTTTGCTTTTTCCTGCTCCTCTTAGCATGATAAAGAAGATTCAAAGAGAGTGAGATGCCAGCTCCTTTCATTCAGGCAGTAGCTTCAATCATTTCTGGATGTTTTTCAATGGCAAAAATCAATGAATATTGTAAATGCACAAACTGTAATTTCTCCGCATTGCAAGGTGCAATTCTGAAATTTTTTGCTTTTTCCTGCTCCTCTTAGCATGATAAAGAAGATTCAAAGAGAGTGAGATGCCAGCTCCTTTCATTCAGTCAGTAGCTTCAATCATTTCTGGACGTTTTTCAGTGGCAAAAATCAATGAATATTGTAAATGCACAAACAGTAATTTCTCCGCATTGCAAGGTGCAATTCTGAAATTTTTTGCTTTTTCCTGCTCCTCTTAGCATGATAAAGAAGATTCAAAGAGAGTGAGATGCCAGCTCCTTTCATTCAGTCAGTACCTTCAATCATTTCTGGACGTTTTTCAATGGCAAAAATCAATGAATATTGTAAATGCACAAACAGTAATTTCTCCGCATTGCAAGGTGCAAGTCTGAAATTTTTTGCTTTTTCCTGCTCCTCTTAGCATGATAAAGAAGATTCAAAGAGAGTGAGATGCCAGCTACTTTCATTCAGTCAGTAGCTTCAATCATTTCTGGACGTTTTTCAATGGTAAAAATCAATGAATATTGTAAATGCACAAACAGTAATTTCTCCACATTGCAAGGTGCAATTCTGAAATTTTTTGCTTTTTCCTGCTCCTCTTAGCATGATAAAGAAGATTCAAAGAGAGTGAGATGCCAGCTCCTTTCATTCAGTCAGTAGCTTCAAACATTTCTGGTATATGAATAACATGATGTTTTTCAATGGCAAAAATCAATGAATATTGTAAATGCACAAACAGTAATTTCTCCGCATTGCAAGGTGCAATTCTGAAATTTTTTGCTTTTTCCTGCTCCTCTTAGCATGATAAAGAAGATTCAAAGAGAGTGAGATGCCAGCTCCTTTCATTCAGTCAGTAGCTTCAATCATTTCTGGATGTTTTTCAATGGCAAAAATCAATGAATATTGTAAATGCACAAACTGTAATTTCTCCGCATTGCAAGGTGCAATTCTGAAATTTTTTGCTTTTTCCTGCTCCTCTTAGCATGATAAAGAAGATTCAAAGAGAGTGAGATGCCAGCTCCTTTCATTCAGTCAGTAGCTTCAATCATTTCTGGACGTTTTTCAATGGCAAAAATCAATGAATATTGTAAATGCACAAACAGTAATTTCTCCGCATTGCAAGGTGCAATTCTGAAATTTTTTGCTTTTTCCTGCTCCTCTTAGCATGATAAAGAAGATTCAAAGAGAGTGAGATGCCAGCTCCTTTCATTCAGTCAGTAGCTTCAATCATTTCTGGACGTTTTTCAATGGCAAAAATCAATGAATATTGTAAATGCACAAACAGTAATTTCTCCGCATTGCAAGGTGCAATTCTGAAATTTTTTGCTTTTTCCCGCTCCTCTTAGCATGATAAAGAAGATTCAAAGAGAGTGAGGTGCCAGCTCCTTTCATTCAGTCAGTAGCTTCAAACATTTCTGGTATATGAATAACATGTTTTTCAATGGCAAAAATCAATGAATATTGTAAATGCACAAACAGTAATTTCTCCGCATTGCAAGGTGCAATTCTGAAATTTTTTGATTTTTCCTGCTCCTCTTAGCATGATAAAGAAGATTCAAAGAGAGTGAGATGCCAGCTCCTTTCATTCAGTCAGTAGCTTCAATCATTTCTGGACGTTTTTCAATGGCAAAAATCAATGAATATTGTAAAAGCACAAACAGTAATTTCTCCGCATTGCAAGGTGCAATTCTGAAATTTTTTGCTTTTTCCTGCTCCTCTTAGCATGATAAAGAAGATTCAAAGAGAGTGAGATGCCAGCTCCTTTCATTCAGTCAGTAGCTTCAAACATTTCTGGTATATGAATAACATGATGCTTTTCAATGGCAAAAATCAATGAATATTGTAAATGCACAAACAGTAATTTCTCCGCATTGCAAGGTGCAATTCTGAAATTTTTTGCTTTTTCCTGCTCCTCTTAGCATGATAAAGAAGATTCAAAGAGAGTGAGATGCCAGCTCCTTTCATTCAGTCAGTAGCTTCAAACATTTCTGGTATATGAATAACATGATGTTTTTCAATGGCAAAAATCAATGAATATTGTAAATGCACAAACAGTAATTTCTCCGCATTGCAAGGTGCAAGTCTGAAATTTTTTGCTTTTTCCTGCTCCTCTTAGCATGATAAAGAAGATTCAAAGAGAGTGAGATGCCAGCTACTTTCATTCAGTCAGTAGCTTCAATCATTTCTGGACGTTTTTCAATGGTAAAAATCAATGAATATTGTAAATGCACAAACAGTAATTTCTCCACATTGCAAGGTGCAATTCTGAAATTTTTTGCTTTTTCCTGCTCCTCTTAGCATGATAAAGAAGATTCAAAGAGAGTGAGATGCCAGCTCCTTTCATTCAGTCAGTAGCTTCAAACATTTCTGGTATATGAATAACATGATGTTTTTCAATGGCAAAAATCAATGAATATTGTAAATGCACAAACAGTAATTTCTCCGCATTGCAAGGTGCAACTCTGAAATTTTTTGCTTTTTCCTGCTCCTCTTAGCATGATAAAGCAGATTCAAAGAGAGTGAGATGCCAGCTCCTTTCATTCAGTCAGTAGCTTCAATCATTTCTGGATGTTTTTCAATGGCAAAAATCAATGAATATTGTAAATGCACAAACTGTAATTTCTCCGCATTGCAAGGTGCAATTCTGAAATTTTTTGCTTTTTCCTGCTCCTCTTAGCATGATAAAGAAGATTCAAAGAGAGTGAGATGCCAGCTCCTTTCATTCAGTCAGTAGCTTCAATCATTTCTGGACGTTTTTCAGTGGCAAAAATCAATGAATATTGTAAATGCACAAACAGTAATTTCTCCGCATTGCAAGGTGCAATTCTGAAATTTTTTGCTTTTTCCTGCTCCTCTTAGCATGATAAAGAAGATTCAAAGAGAGTGAGATGCCAGCTCCTTTCATTCAGTCAGTACCTTCAATCATTTCTGGACGTTTTTCAATGGCAAAAATCAATGAATATTGTAAATGCACAAACAGTAATTTCTCCGCATTGCAAGGTGCAATTCTGAAATTTTTTGCTTTTTCCCGCTCCTCTTAGCATGATAAAGAAGATTCAAAGAGAGTGAGGTGCCAGCTCCTTTCATTCAGTCAGTAGCTTCAAACATTTCTGGTATATGAATAACATGTTTTTCAATGGCAAAAATCAATGAATATTGTAAATGCACAAACAGTAATTTCTCCGCATTGCAAGGTGCAATTCTGAAATTTTTTGATTTTTCCTGCTCCTCTTAGCATGATAAAGAAGATTCAAAGAGAGTGACATGCCAGCTCCTTTCATTCAGTCAGTAGCTTCAATCATTTCTGGACGTTTTTCAATGGCAAAAATCAATGAATATTGTAAATGCACAAACAGTAATTTCTCCGCATTGCAAGGTGCAATTCTGAAATTTTTTGCTTTTTCCTGCTCCTCTTAGCATGATAAAGAAGATTCAAAGAGAGTGAGATGCCAGCTCCTTTCATTCAGTCAGTAGCTTCAATCATTTCTGGACGTTTTTCAATGGCAAAAATCAATGAATATTGTAAATGCACAAACAGTAATTTCTCCGCATTGCAAGGTGCAATTCTGAAATTTTTTGCTTTTTCCTGCTCCTCTTAGCATGATAAAGAAGATTCAAAGAGAGTGAGATGCCAGCTCCTTTCATTCAGTCAGTAGCTTCAAACATTTCTGGTATATGAATAACATGATGTTTTTCAATGGCAAAAATCAATGAATATTGTAAATGCACAAACAGTAATTTCTCCGCATTGCAAGGTGCAAGTCTGAAATTTTTTGCTTTTTCCTGCTCCTCTTAGCATGATAAAGAAGATTCAAAGAGAGTGAGATGCCAGTTACTTTCATTCAGTCAGTAGCTTCAATCATTTCTGGACGTTTTTCAATGGTAAAAATCAATGAATATTGTAAATGCACAAACAGTAATTTCTCCACATTGCAAGGTGCAATTCTGAAATTTTTTGCTTTTTCCTGCTCCTCTTAGCATGATAAAGAAGATTCAAAGAGAGTGAGATGCCAGCTCCTTTCATTCAGTCAGTAGCTTCAAACATTTCTGGTATATGAATAACATGATGTTTTTCAATGGCAAAAATCAATGAATATTGTAAATGCACAAACAGTAATTTCTCCGCATTGCAAGGTGCAATTCTGAAATTTTTTGCTTTTTCCTGCTCCTCTTAGCATGATAAAGAAGATTCAAAGAGAGTGAGATGCCAGCTCCTTTCATTCAGTCAGTAGCTTCAATGATTTCTGGATGTTTTTCAATGGCAAAAATCAATGAATATTGTAAATGCACAAACTGTAATTTCTCCGCATTGCAAGGTGCAATTCTGAAATTTTTTGCTTTTTCCTGCTCCTCTTAGCATGATAAAGAAGATTCAAAGAGAGTGAGATGCCAGCTCCTTTCATTCAGTCAGTAGCTTCAATCATTTCTGGACGTTTTTCAGTGGCAAAAATCAATGAATATTGTAAATGCACAAACAGTAATTTCTCCGCATTGCAAGGTGCAATTCTGAAATTTTTTGCTTTTTCCTGCTCCTCTTAGCATGATAAAGAAGATTCAAAGAGAGTGAGATGCCAGCTCCTTTCATTCAGTCAGTACCTTCAATCATTTCTGGACGTTTTTCAATGGCAAAAATCAATGAATATTGTAAATGCACAAACAGTAATTTCTCCGCATTGCAAGGTGCAAGTCTGAAATTTTTTGCTTTTTCCTGCTCCTCTTAGCATGATAAAGAAGATTCAAAGAGAGTGAGATGCCAGCTACTTTCATTCAGTCAGTAGCTTCAATCATTTCTGGACGTTTTTCAATGGTAAAAATCAATGAATATTGTAAATGCACAAACAGTAATTTCTCCACATTGCAAGGTGCAATTCTGAAATTTTTTGCTTTTTCCTGCTCCTCTTAGCATGATAAAGAAGATTCAAAGAGAGTGAGATGCCAGCTCCTTTCATTCAGTCAGTAGCTTCAAACATTTCTGGTATATGAATAACATGATGTTTTTCAATGGCAAAAATCAATGAATATTGTAAATGCACAAACAGTAATTTCTCCGCATTGCAAGGTGCAATTCTGAAATTTTTTGCTTTTTCCTGCTCCTCTTAGCATGATAAAGAAGATTCAAAGAGAGTGAGATGCCAGCTCCTTTCATTCAGTCAGTAGCTTCAATCATTTCTGGATGTTTTTCAATGGCAAAAATCAATGAATATTGTAAATGCACAAACTGTAATTTCTCCGCATTGCAAGGTGCAATTCTGAAATTTTTTGCTTTTTCCTGCTCCTCTTAGCATGATAAAGAAGATTCAAAGAGAGTGAGATGCCAGCTCCTTTCATTCAGTCAGTAGCTTCAATCATTTCTGGACGTTTTTCAATGGCAAAAATCAATGAATATTGTAAATGCACAAACAGTAATTTCTCCGCATTGCAAGGTGCAATTCTGAAATTTTTTGCTTTTTCCTGCTCCTCTTAGCATGATAAAGAAGATTCAAAGAGAGTGAGATGCCAGCTCCTTTCATTCAGTCAGTAGCTTCAATCATTTCTGGACGTTTTTCAATGGCAAAAATCAATGAATATTGTAAATGCACAAACAGTAATTTCTCCGCATTGCAAGGTGCAATTCTGAAATTTTTTGCTTTTTCCCGCTCCTCTTAGCATGATAAAGAAGATTCAAAGAGAGTGAGGTGCCAGCTCCTTTCATTCAGTCAGTAGCTTCAAACATTTCTGGTATATGAATAACATGTTTTTCAATGGCAAAAATCAATGAATATTGTAAATGCACAAACAGTAATTTCTCCGCATTGCAAGGTGCAATTCTGAAATTTTTTGATTTTTCCTGCTCCTCTTAGCATGATAAAGAAGATTCAAAGAGAGTGAGATGCCAGCTCCTTTCATTCAGTCAGTAGCTTCAATCATTTCTGGACGTTTTTCAATGGCAAAAATCAATGAATATTGTAAAAGCACAAACAGTAATTTCTCCGCATTGCAAGGTGCAATTCTGAAATTTTTTGCTTTTTCCTGCTCCTCTTAGCATGATAAAGAAGATTCAAAGAGAGTGAGATGCCAGCTCCTTTCATTCAGTCAGTAGCTTCAAACATTTCTGGTATATGAATAACATGATGTTTTTCAATGGCAAAAATCAATGAATATTGTAAATGCACAAACAGTAATTTCTCCGCATTGCAAGGTGCAATTCTGAAATTTTTTGCTTTTTCCTGCTCCTCTTAGCATGATAAAGAAGATTCAAAGAGAGTGAGATGCCAGCTCCTTTCATTCAGTCAGTAGCTTAAAACATTTCTGGTATATGAATAACATGATGTTTTTCAATGGCAAAAATCAATGAATATTGTAAATGCACAAACAGTAATTTCTCCGCATTGCAAGGTGCAATTCTGAAATTTTTTGCTTTTTCCTGCTCCTCTTAGCATGATAAAGAAGATTCAAAGAGAGTGAGATGCCAGCTCCTTTCATTCAGTCAGTAGCTTCAAACATTTCTGGTATATGAATAACATGATGTTTTTCAATGGCAAAAATCAATGAATATTGTAAATGCACAAACAGTAATTTCTCCGCATTGCAAGGTGCAATTCTGAAATTTTTTGCTTTTTCCTGCTCCTCTTAGCATGATAAAGAAGATTCAAAGAGAGTGAGATGACAGCTCCTTTCATTCAGTCAGTAGCTTCAAACATTTCTGGTATATGAATAACATGATGTTTTTCAATGGCAAAAATCAATGAATATTGTAAATGCACAAACAGTAATTTCTCCGCATTGCAAGGTGCAAGTCTGAAATTTTTTGCTTTTTCCTGCTCCTCTTAGCATGATAAAGAAGATTCAAAGAGAGTGAGATGCCAGCTACTTTCATTCAGTCAGTAGCTTCAATCATTTCTGGACGTTTTTCAATGGTAAAAATCAATGAATATTGTAAATGCACAAACAGTAATTTCTCCACATTGCAAGGTGCAATTCTGAAATTTTTTGCTTTTTCCTGCTCCTCTTAGCATGATAAAGAAGATTCAAAGAGAGTGAGATGCCAGCTCCTTTCATTCAGTCAGTAGCTTCAAACATTTCTGGTATATGAATAACATGATGTTTTTCAATGGCAAAAATCAATGAATATTGTAAATGCACAAACAGTAATTTCTCCGCATTGCAAGGTGCAACTCTGAAATTTTTTGCTTTTTCCTGCTCCTCTTAGCATGATAAAGCAGATTCAAAGAGAGTGAGATGCCAGCTCCTTTCATTCAGTCAGTAGCTTCAATCATTTCTGGATGTTTTTCAATGGCAAAAATCAATGAATATTGTAAATGCACAAACTGTAATTTCTCCGCATTGCAAGGTGCAATTCTGAAATTTTTTGCTTTTTCCTGCTCCTCTTAGCATGATAAAGAAGATTCAAAGAGAGTGAGATGCCAGCTCCTTTCATTCAGTCAGTAGCTTCAATCATTTCTGGACGTTTTTCAGTGGCAAAAATCAATGAATATTGTAAATGCACAAACAGTAATTTCTCCGCATTGCAAGGTGCAATTCTGAAATTTTTTGCTTTTTCCTGCTCCTCTTAGCATGATAAAGAAGATTCAAAGAGAGTGAGATGCCAGCTCCTTTCATTCAGTCAGTACCTTCAATCATTTCTGGACGTTTTTCAATGGCAAAAATCAATGAATATTGTAAATGCACAAACAGTAATTTCTCCGCATTGCAAGGTGCAATTCTGAAATTTTTTGCTTTTTCCCGCTCCTCTTAGCATGATAAAGAAGATTCAAAGAGAGTGAGGTGCCAGCTCCTTTCATTCAGTCAGTAGCTTCAAACATTTCTGGTATATGAATAACATGTTTTTCAATGGCAAAAATCAATGAATATTGTAAATGCACAAACAGTAATTTCTCCGCATTGCAAGGTGCAATTCTGAAATTTTTTGATTTTTCCTGCTCCTCTTAGCATGATAAAGAAGATTCAGAGAGTGACATGCCAGCTCCTTTCATTCAGTCAGTAGCTTCAATCATTTCTGGACGTTTTTCAATGGCAAAAATCAATGAATATTGTAAATGCACAAACAGTAATTTCTCCGCATTGCAAGGTGCAATTCTGAAATTTTTTGCTTTTTCCTGCTCCTCTTAGCATGATAAAGAAGATTCAAAGAGAGTGAGATGCCAGCTCCTTTCATTCAGTCAGTAGCTTCAATCATTTCTGGACGTTTTTCAATGGCAAAAATCAATGAATATTGTAAATGCACAAACAGTAATTTCTCCGCATTGCAAGGTGCAATTCTGAAATTTTTTGCTTTTTCCTGCTCCTCTTAGCATGATAAAGAAGATTCAAAGAGAGTGAGATGCCAGCTCCTTTCATTCAGTCAGTAGCTTCAAACATTTCTGGTATATGAATAACATGATGTTTTTCAATGGCAAAAATCAATGAATATTGTAAATGCACAAACAGTAATTTCTCCGCATTGCAAGGTGCAAGTCTGAAATTTTTTGCTTTTTCCTGCTCCTCTTAGCATGATAAAGAAGATTCAAAGAGAGTGAGATGCCAGTTACTTTCATTCAGTCAGTAGCTTCAATCATTTCTGGACGTTTTTCAATGGTAAAAATCAATGAATATTGTAAATGCACAAACAGTAATTTCTCCACATTGCAAGGTGCAATTCTGAAATTTTTTGCTTTTTCCTGCTCCTCTTAGCATGATAAAGAAGATTCAAAGAGAGTGAGATGCCAGCTCCTTTCATTCAGTCAGTAGCTTCAAACATTTCTGGTATATGAATAACATGATGTTTTTCAATGGCAAAAATCAATGAATATTGTAAATGCACAAACAGTAATTTCTCCGCATTGCAAGGTGCAATTCTGAAATTTTTTGCTTTTTCCTGCTCCTCTTAGCATGATAAAGAAGATTCAAAGAGAGTGAGATGCCAGCTCCTTTCATTCAGTCAGTAGCTTCAAACATTTCTGGTATATGAATAACATGATGTTTTTCAATGGCAAAAATCAATGAATATTGTAAATGCACAAACAGTAATTTCTCCGCATTGCAAGGTGCAATTCTGAAATTTTTTGCTTTTTCCTGCTCCTCTTAGCATGATAAAGAAGATTCAAAAAGAGTGAGATGCCAGCTCCTTTCATTCAGTCAGTAGCTTCAATCATTTCTGGATGTTTTTCAATGGCAAAAATCAATGAATATTGTAAATGCACAAACAGTAATTTCTCCGCATTGCAAGGTGCAATTCTGAAATTTTTTGCTTTTTCCTGCTCCTCTTAGCATGATAAAGAAGATTCAAAGAGAGTGAGATGTCAGCTCCTTTCATTCAGTCAGTAGCTTCAAACATTTCTGGTATATGAATAACATGATGTTTTTCAATGGCAAAAATCAATGAATATTGTAAATGCACAAACAGTAATTTCTCCGCATTGCAAGGTGCAATTCTGAAATTTTTTGCTTTTTCCTGCTCCTCTTAGCATGATAAAGAAGATTCAAAGAGAGTGAGATGCCAGCTCCTTTCATTCAGTCAGTAGCTTCAATCATTTCTGGATGTTTTTCAATGGCAAAAATCAATGAATATTGTAAATGCACAAACAGTAATTTCTCCGCATTGCAAGGTGCAATTCTGAAATTTTTTGCTTTTTCCTGCTCCTCTTAGCATGATAAAGAAGATTCAAAGAGAGTGAGATGCCAGCTCCTTTCATTCAGTCAGTAGCTTCAAACATTTCTGGTATATGAATAACATGATGTTTTTCAATGGCAAAAATCAATGAATATTGTAAATGCACAAACAGTAATTTCTCCGCATTGCAAGGTGCAAGTCTGAAATTTTTTTGCTTTTTCCTGCTCCTCTTAGCATGATAAAGAAGATTCAAAGAGAGTGAGATGCCAGCTACTTTCATTCAGTCAGTAGCTTCAATCATTTCTGGACGTTTTTCAATGGTAAAAATCAATGAATATTGTAAATGCACAAACAGTAATTTCTCCACATTGCAAGGTGCAATTCTGAAATTTTTTGCTTTTTCCTGCTCCTCTTAGCATGATAAAGAAGATTCAAAGAGAGTGAGATGCCAGCTCCTTTCATTCAGTCAGTAGCTTCAAACATTTCTGGTATATGAATAACATGATGTTTTTCAATGGCAAAAATCAATGAATATTGTAAATGCACAAACAGTAATTTCTCCGCATTGCAAGGTGCAATTCTGAAATTTTTTGCTATTTCCTGCTCCTCTTAGAATGATAAAGAAGATTCAAAGAGAGTGAGATGCCAGCTCCTTTCATTCAGTCAGTAGCTTCAAACATTTCTGGTATATGAATAACATGATGTTTTTCAATGGCAAAAATCAATGAATATTGTAAATGCACAAACAGTAATTTCTCCGCATTGCAAGGTGCAAGTCTGAAATTTTTTGCTTTTTCCTGCTCCTCTTAGCATGATAAAGAAGATTCAAAGAGAGTGAGATGCCAGCTACTTTCATTCAGTCAGTAGCTTCAATCATTTCTGGACGTTTTTCAATGGTAAAAATCAATGAATATTGTAAATGCACAAACAGTAATTTCTCCACATTGCAAGGTGCAATTCTGAAATTTTTTGCTTTTTCCTGCTCCTCTTAGCATGATAAAGAAGATTCAAAGAGAGTGAGATGCCAGCTCCTTTCATTCAGTCAGTAGCTTCAATCATTTCTGGATGTTTTTCAATGGCAAAAATCAATGAATATTGTAAATGCACAAACTGTAATTTCTCCGCATTGCAAGGTGCAATTCTGAAATTTTTTGCTTTTTCCTGCTCCTCTTAGCATGATAAAGAAGATTCAAAGAGAGTGAGGTGCCAGCTCCTTTCATTCAGTCAGTAGCTTCAAACATTTCTGGTATATGAATAACATGTTTTTCAATGGCAAAAATCAATGAATATTGTAAATGCACAAACAGTAATTTCTCCGCATTGCAAGGTGCAATTCTGAAATTTTTTGCTTTTTCCTGCTCCTCTTAGCATGATAAAGAAGATTCAAAGAGAGTGAGATGCCAGCTCCTTTCATTCAGTCAGTAGCTTCAATCATTTCTGGACGTTTTTCAATGGCAAAAATCAATGAATATTGTAAATGCACAAACAGTAATTTCTCCGCATTGCAAGGTGCAATTCTGAAATTTTTTGCTTTTTCCTGCTCCTCTTAGCATGATAAAGAAGATTCAAAGAGAGTGAGATGTCAGCTCCTTTCATTCAGTCAGTAGCTTCAAACATTTCTGGTACATGAATAACATGATGTTTTTCAATGGCAAAAATCAATGAATATTGTAAATGCACAAACAGTAATTTCTCCGCATTGCAAGGTGCAATTCTGAAATTTTTTGCTTTTTCCTGCTCCTCTTAGCATGATAAAGAAGATTCAAAGAGAGTGAGATGCCAGCTCCTTTCATTCAGTCAGTAGCTTCAAACATTTCTGGTACATGAATAACATGATGTTTTTCAATGGCAAAAATCAATGAATATTGTAAATGCACAAACAGTAATTTCTCCGCATTGCAAGGTGCAATTCTGAAATTTTTTGCTTTTTCCTGCTCCTCTTAGCATGATAAAGAAGATTCAAAGAGAGTGAGATGCCAGCTCCTTTCATTCAGTCAGTAGCTTCAATCATTTCTGGATGTTTTTCAATGGCAAAAATCAATGAATATTGTAAATGCACAAACAGTAATTTCTCCGCATTGCAAGGTGCAATTCTGAAATTTTTTGCTTTTTCCTGCTCCTCTTAGCATGATAAAGAAGATTCAAAGAGAGTGAGATGCCAGCTCCTTTCGTTCAGTCAGTAGCTTCAATCATTTCTGGACGTTTTTCAATGGCAAAAATCATTGAATATTATAAATGCACAAACAGTAATTTCTCCGCATTGCAAGGTGCAATTCTGAAATTTTTTGCTTTTTCCCGCTCCTCTTAGCATGATAAAGAAGATTCAAAGAGAGTGAGGTGCCAGCTCCTTTCATTCAGTCAGTAGCTTCAAACATTTCTGGTATATGAATAACATGTTTTTCAATGGCAAAAATCAATGAATATTGTAAATGCACAAACAGTAATTTCTCCGCATTGCAAGGTGCAATTCTGAAATTTTTTGCTTTTTCCTGCTCCTCTTAGCATGATAAAGAAGATTCAAAGAGAGTGAGATGCCAGCTCCTTTCATTCAGTCAGTAGCTTCAATCATTTCTGGACGTTTTTCAATGGCAAAAATCAATGAATATTGTAAATGCACAAACAGTAATTTCTCCGCATTGCAAGGTGCAATTCTGAAATTTTTTGCTTTTTCCTGCTCCTCTTAGCATGATAAAGAAGATTCAAAGAGAGTGAGATGTCAGCTACTTTCATTCAGTCAGTAGCTTCAAACATTTCTGGTATATGAATAACATGATGTTTTTCAATGGCAAAAATCAATGAATATTGTAAATGCACAAACAGTAATTTCTCCGCATTGCAAGGTGCAATTCTGAAATTTTTTGCTTTTTCCTGCTCCTCTTAGCATGATAAAGAAGATTCAAAGAGAGTGAGATGCCAGCTCCTTTCATTCAGTCAGTAGCTTCAAACATTTCTGGTATATGAATAACATGATGTTTTTCAATGGCAAAAATCAATGAATATTGTAAATGCACAAACAGTAATTTCTCCGCATTGCAAGGTGCAAGTCTGAAATTTTTTGCTTTTTCCTGCTCCTCTTAGCATGATAAAGAAGATTCAAAGAGAGTGAGATGCCAGCTACTTTCATTCAGTCAGTAGCTTCAATCATTTCTGGACGTTTTTCAATGGTAAAAATCAATGAATATTGTAAATGCACAAACAGTAATTTCTCCACATTGCAAGGTGCAATTCTGAAATTTTTTGCTTTTTCCTGCTCCTCTTAGCATGATAAAGAAGATTCAAAGAGAGTGAGATGCCAGCTCCTTTCATTCAGTCAGTAGCTTCAAACATTTCTGGTATATGAATAACATGATGTTTTTCAATGGCAAAAATCAATGAATATTGTAAATGCACAAACAGTAATTTCTCCGCATTGCAAGGTGCAACTCTGAAATTTTTTGCTTTTTCCTGCTCCTCTTAGCATGATAAAGCAGATTCAAAGAGAGTGAGATGCCAGCTCCTTTCATTCAGTCAGTAGCTTCAATCATTTCTGGATGTTTTTCAATGGCAAAAATCAATGAATATTGTAAATGCACAAACTGTAATTTCTCCGCATTGCAAGGTGCAATTCTGAAATTTTTTGCTTTTTCCTGCTCCTCTTAGCATGATAAAGAAGATTCAAAGAGAGTGAGATGCCAGCTCCTTTCATTCAGTAAGTAGCTTCAATCATTTCTGGACGTTTTTCAGTGGCAAAAATCAATGAATATTGTAAATGCACAAACAGTAATTTCTCCGCATTGCAAGGTGCAATTCTGAAATTTTTTGCTTTTTCCTGCTCCTCTTAGCATGATAAAGAAGATTCAAAGAGAGTGAGATGCCAGCTCCTTTCATTCAGTCAGTACCTTCAATCATTTCTGGACGTTTTTCAATGGCAAAAATCAATGAATATTGTAAATGCACAAACAGTAATTTCTCCGCATTGCAAGGTGCAATTCTGAAATTTTTTGCTTTTTCCCGCTCCTCTTAGCATGATAAAGAAGATTCAAAGAGAGTGAGGTGCCAGCTCCTTTCATTCAGTCAGTAGCTTCAAACATTTCTGGTATATGAATAACATGTTTTTCAATGGCAAAAATCAATGAATATTGTAAATGCACAAACAGTAATTTCTCCGCATTGCAAGGTGCAATTCTGAAATTTTTTGATTTTTCCTGCTCCTCTTAGCATGATAAAGAAGATTCAAAGAGAGTGACATGCCAGCTCCTTTCATTCAGTCAGTAGCTTCAATCATTTCTGGACGTTTTTCAATGGCAAAAATCAATGAATATTGTAAATGCACAAACAGTAATTTCTCCGCATTGCAAGGTGCAATTCTGAAATTTTTTGCTTTTTCCTGCTCCTCTTAGCATGATAAAGAAGATTCAAAGAGAGTGAGATGCCAGCTCCTTTCATTCAGTCAGTAGCTTCAATCATTTCTGGACGTTTTTCAATGGCAAAAATCAATGAATATTGTAAATGCACAAACAGTAATTTCTCCGCATTGCAAGGTGCAATTCTGAAATTTTTTGCTTTTTCCTGCTCCTCTTAGCATGATAAAGAAGATTCAAAGAGAGTGAGATGCCAGCTCCTTTCATTCAGTCAGTAGCTTCAAACATTTCTGGTATATGAATAACATGATGTTTTTCAATGGCAAAAATCAATGAATATTGTAAATGCACAAACAGTAATTTCTCCGCATTGCAAGGTGCAAGTCTGAAATTTTTTGCTTTTTCCTGCTCCTCTTAGCATGATAAAGAAGATTCAAAGAGAGTGAGATGCCAGTTACTTTCATTCAGTCAGTAGCTTCAATCATTTCTGGACGTTTTTCAATGGTAAAAATCAATGAATATTGTAAATGCACAAACAGTAATTTCTCCACATTGCAAGGTGCAATTCTGAAATTTTTTGCTTTTTCCTGCTCCTCTTAGCATGATAAAGAAGATTCAAAGAGAGTGAGATGCCAGCTCCTTTCATTCAGTCAGTAGCTTCAAACATTTCTGGTATATGAATAACATGATGTTTTTCAATGGCAAAAATCAATGAATATTGTAAATGCACAAACAGTAATTTCTCCGCATTGCAAGGTGCAATTCTGAAATTTTTTGCTTTTTCCTGCTCCTCTTAGCATGATAAAGAAGATTCAAAGAGAGTGAGATGCCAGCTCCTTTCATTCAGTCAGTAGCTTCAAACATTTCTGGTATATGAATAACATGATGTTTTTCAATGGCAAAAATCAATGAATATTGTAAATGCACAAACAGTAATTTCTCCGCATTGCAAGGTGCAATTCTGAAATTTTTTGCTTTTTCCTGCTCCTCTTAGCATGATAAAGAAGATTCAAAAAGAGTGAGATGCCAGCTCCTTTCATTCAGTCAGTAGCTTCAATCATTTCTGGATGTTTTTCAATGGCAAAAATCAATGAATATTGTAAATGCACAAACAGTAATTTCTCCGCATTGCAAGGTGCAATTCTGAAATTTTTTGCTTTTTCCTGCTCCTCTTAGCATGATAAAGAAGATTCAAAGAGAGTGAGATGTCAGCTCCTTTCATTCAGTCAGTAGCTTCAAACATTTCTGGTATATGAATAACATGATGTTTTTCAATGGCAAAAATTAATGAATATTGTAAATGCACAAACAGTAATTTCTCCGCATTGCAAGGTGCAAGTCTGAAATTTTTTTGCTTTTTCCTGCTCCTCTTAGCATGATAAAGAAGATTCAAAGAGAGTGAGATGCCAGCTACTTTCATTCAGTCAGTAGCTTCAATCATTTCTGGACGTTTTTCAATGGTAAAAATCAATGAATATTGTAAATGCACAAACAGTAATTTCTCCACATTGCAAGGTGCAATTCTGAAATTTTTTGCTTTTTCCTGCTCCTCTTAGCATGATAAAGAAGATTCAAAGAGAGTGAGATGCCAGCTCCTTTCATTCAGTCAGTAGCTTCAAACATTTCTGGTATATGAATAACATGATGTTTTTCAATGGCAAAAATCAATGAATATTGTAAATGCACAAACAGTAATTTCTCCGCATTGCAAGGTGCAATTCTGAAATTTTTTGCTTTTTCCTGCTCCTCTTAGAATGATAAAGAAGATTCAAAGAGAGTGAGATGCCAGCTCCTTTCATTCAGTCAGTAGCTTCAAACATTTCTGGTATATGAATAACATGATGTTTTTCAATGGCAAAAATCAATGAATATTGTAAATGCACAAACAGTAATTTCTCCGCATTGCAAGGTGCAAGTCTGAAATTTTTTGCTTTTTCCTGCTCCTCTTAGCATGATAAAGAAGATTCAAAGAGAGTGAGATGCCAGCTACTTTCATTCAGTCAGTAGCTTCAATCATTTCTGGACGTTTTTCAATGGTAAAAATCAATGAATATTGTAAATGCACAAACAGTAATTTCTCCACATTGCAAGGTGCAATTCTGAAATTTTTTGCTTTTTCCTGCTCCTCTTAGCATGATAAAGAAGATTCAAAGAGAGTGAGATGCCAGCTCCTTTCATTCAGTCAGTAGCTTCAATCATTTCTGGATGTTTTTCAATGGCAAAAATCAATGAATATTGTAAATGCACAAACTGTAATTTCTCCGCATTGCAAGGTGCAATTCTGAAATTTTTTGCTTTTTCCTGCTCCTCTTAGCATGGTAAAGAAGATTCAAAGAGAGTGAGGTGCCAGCTCCTTTCATTCAGTCAGTAGCTTCAAACATTTCTGGTATATGAATAACATGTTTTTCAATGGCAAAAATCAATGAATATTGTAAATGCACAAACAGTAATTTCTCCGCATTGCAAGGTGCAATTCTGAAATTTTTTGCTTTTTCCTGCTCCTCTTAGCATGATAAAGAAGATTCAAAGAGAGTGAGATGCCAGCTCCTTTCATTCAGTCAGTAGCTTCAATCATTTCTGGACGTTTTTCAATGGCAAAAATCAATGAATATTGTAAATGCACAAACAGTAATTTCTCCGCATTGCAAGGTGCAATTCTGAAATTTTTTGCTTTTTCCTGCTCCTCTTAGCATGATAAAGAAGATTCAAAGAGAGTGAGATGTCAGCTCCTTTCATTCAGTCAGTAGCTTCAAACATTTCTGGTACATGAATAACATGATGTTTTTCAATGGCAAAAATCAATGAATATTGTAAATGCACAAACAGTAATTTCTCCGCATTGCAAGGTGCAATTCTGAAATTTTTTGCTTTTTCCTGCTCCTCTTAGCATGATAAAGAAGATTCAAAGAGAGTGAGATGCCAGCTCCTTTCATTCAGTCAGTAGCTTCAATCATTTCTGGATGTTTTTCAATGGCAAAAATCAATGAATATTGTAAATGCACAAACAGTAATTTCTCCGCATTGCAAGGTGCAATTCTGAAATTTTTTGCTTTTTCCTGCTCCTCTTAGCATGATAAAGAAGATTCAAAGAGAGTGAGATGCCAGCTCCTTTCGTTCAGTCAGTAGCTTCAATCATTTCTGGACGTTTTTCAATGGCAAAAATCATTGAATATTATAAATGCACAAACAGTAATTTCTCCGCATTGCAAGGTGCAATTCTGAAATTTTTTGCTTTTTCCCGCTCCTCTTAGCATGATAAAGAAGATTCAAAGAGAGTGAGGTGCCAGCTCCTTTCATTCAGTCAGTAGCTTCAAACATTTCTGGTATATGAATAACATGTTTTTCAATGGCAAAAATCAATGAATATTGTAAATGCACAAACAGTAATTTCTCCGCATTGCAAGGTGCAATTCTGAAATTTTTTGCTTTTTCCTGCTCCTCTTAGCATGATAAAGAAGATTCAAAGAGAGTGAGATGCCAGCTCCTTTCATTCAGTCAGTAGCTTCAATCATTTCTGGACGTTTTTCAATGGCAAAAATCAATGAATATTGTAAATGCACAAACAGTAATTTCTCCGCATTGCAAGGTGCAATTCTGAAATTTTTTGCTTTTTCCTGCTCCTCTTAGCATGATAAAGAAGATTCAAAGAGAGTGAGATGTCAGCTACTTTCATTCAGTCAGTAGCTTCAAACATTTCTGGTATATGAATAACATGATGTTTTTCAATGGCAAAAATCAATGAATATTGTAAATGCACAAACAGTAATTTCTCCGCATTGCAAGGTGCAATTCTGAAATTTTTTGCTTTTTCCTGCTCCTCTTAGCATGATAAAGAAGATTCAAAGAGAGTGAGATGCCAGCTCCTTTCATTCAGTCAGTAGCTTCAATCATTTCTGGATGTTTTTCAATGGCAAAAATCAATGAATATTGTAAATGCACAAACAGTAATTTCTCCGCATTGCAAGGTGCAATTCTGAAATTTTTTGCTTTTTCCTGCTCCTCTTAGCATGATAAAGAAGATTCAAAGAGAGTGAGATGCCAGCTCCTTTCGTTCAGTCAGTAGCTTCAATCATTTCTGGACGTTTTTCAATGGCAAAAATCATTGAATATTATAAATGCACAAACAGTAATTTCTCCGCATTGCAAGGTGCAATTCTGAAATTTTTTGCTTTTTCCTGCTCCTCTTAGCATGATAAAGAAGATTCAAAAAGAGTGAGATGCCAGCTCCTTTCATTCAGTCAGTAGCTTCAATCATTTCTGGATGTTTTTCAATGGCAAAAATCAATGAATATTGTAAATGCACAAACAGTAATTTCTCCGCATTGCAAGGTGCAATTCTGAAATTTTTTGCTTTTTCCTGCTCCTCTTAGCATGATAAAGAAGATTCAAAGAGAGTGAGATGTCAGCTCCTTTCATTCAGTCAGTAGCTTCAAACATTTCTGGTATATGAATAACATGATGTTTTTCAATGGCAAAAATCAATGAATATTGTAAATGCACAAACAGTAATTTCTCCGCATTGCAAGGTGCAAGTCTGAAATTTTTTTGCTTTTTCCTGCTCCTCTTAGCATGATAAAGAAGATTCAAAGAGAGTGAGATGCCAGCTACTTTCATTCAGTCAGTAGCTTCAATCATTTCTGGACGTTTTTCAATGGTAAAAATCAATGAATATTGTAAATGCACAAACAGTAATTTCTCCACATTGCAAGGTGCAATTCTGAAATTTTTTGCTTTTTCCTGCTCCTCTTAGCATGATAAAGAAGATTCAAAGAGAGTGAGATGCCAGCTCCTTTCATTCAGTCAGTAGCTTCAAACATTTCTGGTATATGAATAACATGATGTTTTTCAATGGCAAAAATCAATGAATATTGTAAATGCACAAACAGTAATTTCTCCGCATTGCAAGGTGCAATTCTGAAATTTTTTGCTTTTTCCTGCTCCTCTTAGAATGATAAAGAAGATTCAAAGAGAGTGAGATGCCAGCTCCTTTCATTCAGTCAGTAGCTTCAAACATTTCTGGTATATGAATAACATGATGTTTTTCAATGGCAAAAATCAATGAATATTGTAAATGCACAAACAGTAATTTCTCCGCATTGCAAGGTGCAAGTCTGAAATTTTTTGCTTTTTCCTGCTCCTCTTAGCATGATAAAGAAGATTCAAAGAGAGTGAGATGCCAGCTACTTTCATTCAGTCAGTAGCTTCAATCATTTCTGGACGTTTTTCAATGGTAAAAATCAATGAATATTGTAAATGCACAAACAGTAATTTCTCCACATTGCAAGGTGCAATTCTGAAATTTTTTGCTTTTTCCTGCTCCTCTTAGCATGATAAAGAAGATTCAAAGAGAGTGAGATGCCAGCTCCTTTCATTCAGTCAGTAGCTTCAATCATTTCTGGATGTTTTTCAATGGCAAAAATCAATGAATATTGTAAATGCACAAACTGTAATTTCTCCGCATTGCAAGGTGCAATTCTGAAATTTTTTGCTTTTTCCTGCTCCTCTTAGCATGGTAAAGAAGATTCAAAGAGAGTGAGGTGCCAGCTCCTTTCATTCAGTCAGTAGCTTCAAACATTTCTGGTATATGAATAACATGTTTTTCAATGGCAAAAATCAATGAATATTGTAAATGCACAAACAGTAATTTCTCCGCATTGCAAGGTGCAATTCTGAAATTTTTTGCTTTTTCCTGCTCCTCTTAGCATGATAAAGAAGATTCAAAGAGAGTGAGATGCCAGCTCCTTTCATTCAGTCAGTAGCTTCAATCATTTCTGGACGTTTTTCAATGGCAAAAATCAATGAATATTGTAAATGCACAAACAGTAATTTCTCCGCATTGCAAGGTGCAATTCTGAAATTTTTTGCTTTTTCCTGCTCCTCTTAGCATGATAAAGAAGATTCAAAGAGAGTGAGATGTCAGCTCCTTTCATTCAGTCAGTAGCTTCAAACATTTCTGGTACATGAATAACATGATGTTTTTCAATGGCAAAAATCAATGAATATTGTAAATGCACAAACAGTAATTTCTCCGCATTGCAAGGTGCAATTCTGAAATTTTTTGCTTTTTCCTGCTCCTCTTAGCATGATAAAGAAGATTCAAAGAGAGTGAGATGCCAGCTCCTTTCATTCAGTCAGTAGCTTCAATCATTTCTGGATGTTTTTCAATGGCAAAAATCAATGAATATTGTAAATGCACAAACAGTAATTTCTCCGCATTGCAAGGTGCAATTCTGAAATTTTTTGCTTTTTCCTGCTCCTCTTAGCATGATAAAGAAGATTCAAAGAGAGTGAGATGCCAGCTCCTTTCGTTCAGTCAGTAGCTTCAATCATTTCTGGACGTTTTTCAATGGCAAAAATCATTGAATATTATAAATGCACAAACAGTAATTTCTCCGCATTGCAAGGTGCAATTCTGAAATTTTTTGCTTTTTCCCGCTCCTCTTAGCATGATAAAGAAGATTCAAAGAGAGTGAGGTGCCAGCTCCTTTCATTCAGTCAGTAGCTTCAAACATTTCTGGTATATGAATAACATGTTTTTCAATGGCAAAAATCAATGAATATTGTAAATGCACAAACAGTAATTTCTCCGCATTGCAAGGTGCAATTCTGAAATTTTTTGCTTTTTCCTGCTCCTCTTAGCATGATAAAGAAGATTCAAAGAGAGTGAGATGCCAGCTCCTTTCATTCAGTCAGTAGCTTCAATCATTTCTGGACGTTTTTCAATGGCAAAAATCAATGAATATTGTAAATGCACAAACAGTAATTTCTCCGCATTGCAAGGTGCAATTCTGAAATTTTTTGCTTTTTCCTGCTCCTCTTAGCATGATAAAGAAGATTCAAAGAGAGTGAGATGTCAGCTACTTTCATTCAGTCAGTAGCTTCAAACATTTCTGGTATATGAATAACATGATGTTTTTCAATGGCAAAAATCAATGAATATTGTAAATGCACAAACAGTAATTTCTCCGCATTGCAAGGTGCAATTCTGAAATTTTTTGCTTTTTCCTGCTCCTCTTAGCATGATAAAGAAGATTCAAAGAGAGTGAGATGCCAGCTCCTTTCATTCAGTCAGTAGCTTCAATCATTTCTGGATGTTTTTCAATGGCAAAAATCAATGAATATTGTAAATGCACAAACAGTAATTTCTCCGCATTGCAAGGTGCAATTCTGAAATTTTTTGCTTTTTCCTGCTCCTCTTAGCATGATAAAGAAGATTCAAAGAGAGTGAGATGCCAGCTCCTTTCGTTCAGTCAGTAGCTTCAATCATTTCTGGACGTTTTTCAATGGCAAAAATCATTGAATATTATAAATGCACAAACAGTAATTTCTCCGCATTGCAAGGTGCAATTCTGAAATTTTTTACTTTTTCCTGCTCCTCTTAGCATTATAAAGAAGATTCAAAGAGAGTGAGATGCCAGCTCCTTTCATTCAGTCAGTAGCTTCAATCATTTCTGGTATATGAATAACATGATGTTTTTCAATGGCAAAAATCAATGAATATTGTAAATGCACAAACAGTAATTTCTCCGCATTGCAAGGTGCAATTCTGAAATTTTTTGCTTTTTCCTGCTCCTCTTAGCATGATAAAGAAGATTCAAAGAGAGTGAGATGCCAGCTCCTTTCATTCAGTCAGTAGCTTCAAACATTTCTGGTATATGAATAACATGATGTTTTTCAATGGCAAAAATCAATGAATATTGTAAATGCACAAACAGTAATTTCTCCGCATTGCAAGGTGCAAGTCTGAAATTTTTTGCTTTTTCCTGCTCCTCTTAGCATGATAAAGAAGATTCAAAGAGAGTGAGATGCCAGCTACTTTCATTCAGTCAGTAGCTTCAATCATTTCTGGACGTTTTTCAATGGTAAAAATCAATGAATATTGTAAATGCACAAACAGTAATTTCTCCACATTGCAAGGTGCAATTCTGAAATTTTTTGCTTTTTCCTGCTCCTCTTAGCATGATAAAGAAGATTCAAAGAGAGTGAGATGCCAGCTCCTTTCATTCAGTCAGTAGCTTCAAACATTTCTGGTATATGAATAACATGATGTTTTTCAATGGCAAAAATCAATGAATATTGTAAATGCACAAACAGTAATTTCTCCGCATTGCAAGGTGCAATTCTGAAATTTTTTGCTTTTTCCTGCTCCTCTTAGCATGATAAAGAAGATTCAAAGAGAGTGAGATGCCAGCTCCTTTCATTCAGTCAGTAGCTTCAAACATTTCTGGTATATGAATAACATGATGTTTTTCAATGGCAAAAATCAATGAATATTGTAAATGCACAAACAGTAATTTCTCCGCATTGCAAGGTGCAAGTCTGAAATTTTTTGCTTTTTCCTGCTCCTCTTAGCATGATAAAGAAGATTCAAAGAGAGTGAGATGCCAGCTACTTTCATTCAGTCAGTAGCTTCAATCATTTCTGGACGTTTTTCAATGGTAAAAATCAATGAATATTGTAAATGCACAAACAGTAATTTCTCCACATTGCAAGGTGCAATTCTGAAATTTTTTGCTTTTTCCTGCTCCTCTTAGCATGATAAAGAAGATTCAAAGAGAGTGAGATGCCAGCTCCTTTCATTCAGTCAGTAGCTTCAATCATTTCTGGATGTTTTTCAATGGCAAAAATCAATGAATATTGTAAATGCACAAACTGTAATTTCTCCGCATTGCAAGGTGCAATTCTGAAATTTTTTGCTTTTTCCTGCTCCTCTTAGCATGATAAAGAAGATTCAAAGAGAGTGAGATGCCAGCTCCTTTCATTCAGTCAGTAGCTTCAATCATTTCTGGACGTTTTTCAATGGCAACAACCAATGAATATTGTAAATGCACAAACAGTAATTTCTCCGCATTGCAAGGTGCAATTCTGAAATTTTTTGCTTTTTCCTGCTCCTCTTAGCATGATAAAGAAGATTCAAAGAGAGTGAGATGCCAGCTCCTTTCATTCAGTCAGTACCTTCAATCATTTCTGGACGTTTTTCAATGGCAAAAATCAATGAATATTGTAAATGCACAAACAGTAATTTCTCCGCATTGCAAGGTGCAATTCTGAAATTTTTTGCTTTTTCCTGCTCCTCTTAGCATGATAAAGAAGATTCAAAGAGAGTGAGATGCCAGCTCTTTTCATTCAGTCAGTAGCTTCAATCATTTCTGGATGTTTTTCAATGGCAAAAATCAATGAATATTGTAAATGCACAAACAGTAATTTCTCCGCATTGCAAGGTGCAATTCTGAAATTTTTTGCTTTTTCCTGCTCCTCTTAGCATGATAAACAAGATTCAAAGAGAGTGTGATGTCAGCTCCTTTCATTCAGTCAGTAGCTTCAAACATTTCTGGTATATGAATAACATGATGTTTTTCAATGGCAAAAATCAATGAATATTGTAAATGCACAAACAGTAATTTCTCCGCATTGCAAGGTGCAATTCTGAAATTTTTTGCTTTTTCCTGCTCCTCTTAGCATGATAAAGAAGATTCAAAGAGAGTGAGATGCCAGCTCCTTTCATTCAGTCAGTAGCTTCAATCATTTCTGGATGTTTTTCAATGGCAAAAATCAATGAATATTGTAAATGCACAAACAGTAATTTCTCCGCATTGCAAGGTGCAATTCTGAAATTTTTTGCTTTTTCCTGCTCCTCTTAGCATGATAAAGAAGATTCAAAGAGAGTGAGATGCCAGCTCCTTTCATTCAGTCAGTAGCTTCAAACATTTCTGGTATATGAATAACATGATGTTTTTCAATGGCAAAAATCAATGAATATTGTAAATGCACAAACAGTAATTTCTCCGCATTGCAAGGTGCAAGTCTGAAATTTTTTGCTTTTTCCTGCTCCTCTTAGCATGATAAAGAAGATTCAAAGAGAGTGAGATGCCAGCTACTTTCATTCAGTCAGTAGCTTCAATCATTTCTGGACGTTTTTCAATGGTAAAAATCAATGAATATTGTAAATGCACAAACAGTAATTTCTCCGCATTGCAAGGTGCAATTCTGAAATTTTTTGCTTTTTCCTGCTCCTCTTAGCATGATAAAGAAGACTCAAAGAGAGTGAGATGTCAGCTCCTTTCATTCAGTCAGTAGCTTCAAACATTTCTGGTATATGAATAACATGATGTTTTTCAATGGCAAAAATCAATGAATATTGTAAATGCACAAACAGTAATTTCTCCGCATTGCAAGGTGCAATTCTGAAATTTTTTGCTTTTTCCCGCTCCTCTTAGCATGATAAAGAAGATTCAAAGAGAGTGAGGTGCCAGCTCCTTTCATTCAGTCAGTAGCTTCAAACATTTCTGGTATATGAATAACATGTTTTTCAATGGCAAAAATCAATGAATATTGTAAATGCACAAACAGTAATTTCTCCGCATTGCAAGGTGCAATTCTGAAATTTTTTGCTTTTTCCTGCTCCTCTTAGCATGATAAAGAAGATTCAAAGAGAGTGAGATGCCAGCTCCTTTCATTCAGTCAGTAGCTTCAATCATTTCTGGACGTTTTTCAATGGCAAAAATCAATGAATATTGTAAATGCACAAACAGTAATTTCTCCGCATTGCAAGGTGCAATTCTGAAATTTTTTGCTTTTTCCTGCTCCTCTTAGCATGATAAAGAAGATTCAAAGAGAGTGAGATGTCAGCTCCTTTCATTCAGTCAGTAGCTTCAAACATTTCTGGTATATGAATAACATGATGTTTTTCAATGGCAAAAATCAATGAATATTGTAAATGCACAAACAGTAATTTCTCCGCATTGCAAGGTGCAATTCTGAAATTTTTTGCTTTTTCCTGCTCCTCTTAGCATGATAAAGAAGATTCAAAGAGAGTGAGATGCCAGCTCCTTTCATTCAGTCAGTAGCTTCAATCATTTCTGGATGTTTTTCAATGGCAAAAATCAATGAATATTGTAAATGCACAAACAGTAATTTCTCCGCATTGCAAGGTGCAATTCTGAAATTTTTTGCTTTTTCCTGCTCCTCTTAGCATGATAAAGAAGATTCAAAGAGAGTGAGATGCCAGCTCCTTTCGTTCAGTCAGTAGCTTCAATCATTTCTGGACGTTTTTCAATGGCAAAAATCATTGAATATTATAAATGCACAAACAGTAATTTCTCCGCATTGCAAGGTGCAATTCTGAAATTTTTTACTTTTTCCTGCTCCTCTTAGCATGATAAAGAAGATTCAAAGAGAGTGAGATGCCAGCTCCTTTCATTCAGTCAGTAGCTTCAAACATTTCTGGTATATGAATAACATGATGTTTTTCAATGGCAAAAATCAATGAATATTGTAAATGCACAAACAGTAATTTCTCCGCATTGCAAGGTGCAAGTCTGAAATTTTTTGCTTTTTCCTGCTCCTCTTAGCATGATAAAGAAGATTCAAAGAGAGTGAGATGCCAGCTACTTTCATTCAGTCAGTAGCTTCAATCATTTCTGGACGTTTTTCAATGGTAAAAATCAATGAATATTGTAAATGCACAAACAGTAATTTCTCCACATTGCAAGGTGCAATTCTGAAATTGTTTGCTTTTTCCTGCTCCTCTTAGCATGATAAAGAAGATTCAAAGAGAGTGAGATGCCAGCTCCTTTCATTCAGTCAGTAGCTTCAAACATTTCTGGTATATGAATAACATGATGTTTTTCAATGGCAAAAATCAATGAATATTGTAAATGCACAAACAGTAATTTCTCCGCATTGCAAGGTGCAATTCTGAAATTTTTTGCTTTTTCCTGCTCCTCTTAGCATGATAAAGAAGATTCAAGGAGAGTGAGATGCCAGCTCCTTTCATTCAGTCAGTAGCTTCAAACATTTCTGGTATATGAATAACATGATGTTTTTCAATGGCAAAAATCAATGAATATTGTAAATGCACAAACAGTAATTTCTCCGCATTGCAAGGTGCAAGTCTGAAATTTTTTGCTTTTTCCTGCTCCTCTTAGCATGATAAAGAAGATTCAAAGAGAGTGAGATGCCAGCTACTTTCATTCAGTCAGTAGCTTCAATCATTTCTGGACGTTTTTCAATGGTAAAAATCAATGAATATTGTAAATGCACAAACAGTAATTTCTCCACATTGCAAGGTGCAATTCTGAAATTTTTTGCTTTTTCCTGCTCCTCTTAGCATGATAAAGAAGATTCAAAGAGAGTGAGATGCCAGCTCCTTTCATTCAGTCAGTAGCTTCAAACATTTCTGGTATATGAATAACATGATGTTTTTCAATGGCAAAAATCAATGAATATTGTAAATGCACAAACAGTAATTTCTCCGCATTGCAAGGTGCAATTCTGAAATTTTTTGCTTTTTCCTGCTCCTCTTAGCATGATAAAGAAGATTCAAAGAGAGTGAGATGCCAGCTCCTTTCATTCAGTCAGTAGCTTCAATCATTTCTGGATGTTTTTCAATGGCAAAAATCAATGAATATTGTAAATGCACAAACTGTAATTTCTCCGCATTGCAAGGTGCAATTCTGAAATTTTTTGCTTTTTCCTGCTCCTCTTAGCATGATAAAGAAGATTCAAAGAGAGTGAGATGCCAGCTCCTTTCATTCAGTCAGTAGCTTCAATCATTTCTGGACGTTTTTCAATGGCAAAAACCAATGAATATTGTAAATGCACAAACAGTAATTTCTCCGCATTGCAAGGTGCAATTCTGAAATTTTTTGCTTTTTCCTGCTCCTCTTAGCATGATAAAGAAGATTCAAAGAGAGTGAGATGCCAGCTCCTTTCATTCAGTCAGTACCTTCAATCATTTCTGGACGTTTTTCAATGGCAAAAATCAATGAATATTGTAAATGCACAAACAGTAATTTCTCCACATTGCAAGGTGCAATTCTGAAATTTTTTGCTTTTTCCTGCTCCTCTTAGCATGATAAAGAAGATTCAAAGAGAGTGAGATGCCAGCTCCTTTCATTCAGTCAGTAGCTTCAATCATTTCTGGATGTTTTTCAATGGCAAAAATCAATGAATATTGTAAATGCACAAACAGTAATTTCTCCGCATTGCAAGGTGCAATTCTGAAATTTTTTGCTTTTTCCTGCTCCTCTTAGCATGATAAAGAAGATTCAAAGAGAGTGTGATGTCAGCTCCTTTCATTCAGTCAGTAGCTTCAAACATTTCTGGTATATGAATAACATGATGTTTTTCAATGGCAAAAATCAATGAATATTGTAAATGCACAAACAGTAATTTCTCCGCATTGCAAGGTGCAATTCTGAAATTTTTTGCTTTTTCCTGCTCCTCTTAGCATGATAAAGAAGATTCAAAGAGAGTGAGATGCCAGCTCCTTTCATTCAGTCAGTAGCTTCAATCATTTCTGGATGTTTTTCAATGGCAAAAATCAATGAATATTGTAAATGTACAAACAGTAATTTCTCCGCATTGCAAGGTGCAATTCTGAAATTTTTTGCTTTTTCCTGCTCCTCTTAGCATGATAAAGAAGATTCAAAGAGAGTGAGATGCCAGCTCCTTTCATTCAGTCAGTAGCTTCAAACATTTCTGGTATATGAATAACATGATGTTTTTCAATGGCAAAAATCAATGAATATTGTAAATGCACAAACAGTAATTTCTCCGCATTGCAAGGTGCAATTCTGAAATTTTTTGCTTTTTCCTGCTCCTCTTAGCATGATAAAGAAGATTCAAAGAGAGTGAGATGCCAGCTCCTTTCATTCAGTCAGTAGCTTCAATCATTTCTGGATGTTTTTCAATGGCAAAAATCAATGAATATTGTAAATGCACAAACTGTAATTTCTCCGCATTGCAAGGTGCAATTCTGAAATTTTTTGCTTTTTCCTGCTCCTCTTAGCATGATAAAGAAGATTCAAAGAGAGTGAGATGCCAGCTCCTTTCATTCAGTCAGTAGCTTCAATCATTTCTGGACGTTTTTCAGTGGCAAAAATCAATGAAGATTGTAAATGCACAAACAGTAATTTCTCCGCATTGCAAGGTGCAATTCTGAAATTTTTTGCTTTTTCCTGCTCCTCTTAGCATGATAAAGAAGATTCAAAGAGAGTGAGATGCCAGCTCCTTTCATTCAGTCAGTAGCTTCAATCATTTCTGGACGTTTTTCAATGGCAAAAATCAATGAATATTGTAAATGCACAAACAGTAATTTCTCCGCATTGCAAGGTGCAATTCTGAAATTTTTTACTTTTTCCTGCTCCTCTTAGCATGATAAAGAAGATTCAAAGAGAGTGAGATGCCAGCTCCTTTCATTCAGTCAGTAGCTTCAAACATTTCTGGTATATGAATAGCATGATGTTTTTCAATGGCAAAAATCAATGAATATTGTAAATGCACAAACAGTAATTTCTCCGCATTGCAAGGTGCAAGTCTGAAATTTTTTGCTTTTTCCTGCTCCTCTTAGCATGATAAAGAAGATTCAAAGAGAGTGAGATGCCAGTTACTTTCATTCAGTCAGTAGCTTCAATAATTTCTGGACGTTTTTCAATGGTAAAAATCAATGAATATTGTAAATGCACAAACAGTAATTTCTCCACATTGCAAGGTGCAATTCTGAAATTTTTTGCTTTTTCCCGCTCCTCTTAGCATGATAAAGAAGATTCAAAGAGAGTGAGATGCCAGCTCCTTTCATTCAGTCAGTAGCTTCAAACATTTCTGGTATATGAATAACATGATGTTTTTCAATGGCAAAAATCAATGAATATTGTAAATGCACAAACAGTAATTTCTCCGCATTGCAAGGTGCAATTCTGAAATTTTTTGCTTTTTCCTGCTCCTCTTAGCATGATAAAGAAGATTCAAAGAGAGTGAGATGCCAGCTCCTTTCATTCAGTCAGTAGCTTCAATCATTTCTGGATGTTTTTCAATGGCAAAAATCAATGAATATTGTAAATGCACAAACTGTAATTTCTCCGCATTGCAAGGTGCAATTCTGAAATTTTTTGCTTTTTCCTGCTCCTCTTAGCATGATAAAGAAGATTCAAAGAGAGTGAGATGCCAGCTCCTTTCATTCAGTCAGTAGCTTCAATCATTTCTGGACGTTTTTCAGTGGCAAAAATCAATGAAGATTGTAAATGCACAAACAGTAATTTCTCCGCATTGCAAGGTGCAATTCTGAAATTTTTTGCTTTTTCCTGCTCCTCTTAGCATGATAAAGAAGATTCAAAGAGAGTGAGATGCCAGCTCCTTTCATTCAGTCAGTAGCTTCAATCATTTCTGGACGTTTTTCAATGGCAAAAATCAATGAATATTGTAAATGCACAAACAGTAATTTCTCCGCATTGCAAGGTGCAATTCTGAAATTTTTTACTTTTTCCTGCTCCTCTTAGCATGATAAAGAAGATTCAAAGAGAGTGAGATGCCAGCTCCTTTCATTCAGTCAGTAGCTTCAAACATTTCTGGTATATGAATAACATGATGTTTTTCAATGGCAAAAATCAATGAATATTGTAAATGCACAAACAGTAATTTCTCCGCATTGCAAGGTGCAAGTCTGAAATTTTTTGCTTTTTCCTGCTCCTCTTAGCATGATAAAGAAGATTCAAAGAGAGTGAGATGCCAGTTACTTTCATTCAGTCAGTAGCTTCAATAATTTCTGGACGTTTTTCAATGGTAAAAATCAATGAATATTGTAAATGCACAAACAGTAATTTCTCCACATTGCAAGGTGCAATTCTGAAATTTTTTGCTTTTTCCCGCTCCTCTTAGCATGATAAAGAAGATTCAAAGAGAGTGAGATGCCAGCTCCTTTCATTCAGTCAGTAGCTTCAAACATTTCTGGTATATGAATAACATGATGTTTTTCAATGGCAAAAATCAATGAATATTGTAAATGCACAAACAGTAATTTCTCCGCATTGCAAGGTGCAATTCTGAAATTTTTTGCTTTTTCCTGCTCCTCTTAGCATGATAAAGAAGATTCAAAGAGAGTGAGATGCCAGCTCCTTTCATTCAGTCAGTAGCTTCAAACATTTCTGGTATATGAATAACATGATGTTTTTCAATGGCAAAAATCAATGAATATTGTAAATGCACAAACAGTAATTTCTCCGCATTGCAAGGTGCAATTCTGAAATTTTTTGCTTTTTCCTGCTCCTCTTAGCATGATAAAGAAGATTCAAAGAGAGTGAGATGCCAGCTCCTTTCATTCAGTCAGTAGCTTCAATCATTTCTGGATGTTTTTCAATGGCAAAAATCAATGAATATTGTAAATGCACAAACAGTAATTTCTCCGCATTGCAAGGTGCAATTCTGAAATTTTTTGCTTTTTCCTGCTCCTCTTAGCATGATAAAGAAGATTCAAAGAGAGTGAGATGTCAGCTCCTTTCATTCAGTCAGTAGCTTCAAACATTTCTGGTATATGAATAACATGATGTTTTTCAATGGCAAAAATCAATGAATATTGTAAATGCACAAACAGTAATTTCTCCGCATTGCAAGGTGCAATTCTGAAATTTTTTGCTTTTTCCTGCTCCTCTTAGCATGATAAAGAAGATTCAAAGAGAGTGAGATGCCAGCTCCTTTCATTCAGTCAGTAGCTTCAATCATTTCTGGATGTTTTTCAATGGCAAAAATCAATGAATATTGTAAATGCACAAACAGTAATTTCTCCGCATTGCAAGGTGCAATTCTGAAATTTTTTGCTTTTTCCTGCTCCTCTTAGCATGATAAAGAAGATTCAAAGAGAGTGAGATGCCAGCTCCTTTCGTTCAGTCAGTAGCTTCTATCATTTCTGGACGTTTTTCAATGGCAAAAATCATTGAATATTATAAATGCACAAACAGTAATTTCTCCGCATTGCAAGGTGCAATTCTGAAATTTTTTACTTTTTCCTGCTCCTCTTAGCATGATAAAGAAGATTCAAAGAGAGTGAGATGCCAGCTCCTTTCATTCAGTCAGTAGCTTCAATCATTTCTGGTATATGAATAACATGATGTTTTTCAATGGCAAAAATCAATGAATATTGTAAATGCACAAACAGTAATTTCTCCGCATTGCAAGGTGCAATTCTGAAATTTTTTGCTTTTTCCTGCTCCTCTTAGCATGATAAAGAAGATTCAAAGAGAGTGAGATGCCAGTTACTTTCATTCAGTCAGTAGCTTCAATAATTTCTGGACGTTTTTCAATGGTAAAAATCAATGAATATTGTAAATGCACAAACAGTAATTTCTCCACATTGCAAGGTGCAATTCTGAAATTTTTTGCTTTTTCCCGCTCCTCTTAGCATGATAAAGAAGATTCAAAGAGAGTGAGATGCCAGCTCCTTTCATTCAGTCAGTAGCTTCAAACATTTCTGGTATATGAATAACATGATGTTTTTCAATGGCAAAAATCAATGAATATTGTAAATGCACAAACAGTAATTTCTCCGCATTGCAAGGTGCAATTCTGAAATTTTTTGCTTTTTCCTGCTCCTCTTAGCATGATAAAGAAGATTCAAAGAGAGTGAGATGCCAGCTCCTTTCATTCAGTCAGTAGCTTCAAACATTTCTGGTATATGAATAACATGATGTTTTTCAATGGCAAAAATCAATGAATATTGTAAATGCACAAACAGTAATTTCTCCGCATTGCAAGGTGCAATTCTGAAATTTTTTGCTTTTTCCTGCTCCTCTTAGCATGATAAAGAAGATTCAAAGAGAGTGAGATGCCAGCTCCTTTCATTCAGTCAGTAGCTTCAATCATTTCTGGATGTTTTTCAATGGCAAAAATCAATGAATATTGTAAATGCACAAACAGTAATTTCTCCGCATTGCAAGGTGCAATTCTGAAATTTTTTGCTTTTTCCTGCTCCTCTTAGCATGATAAAGAAGATTCAAAGAGAGTGAGATGTCAGCTCCTTTCATTCAGTCAGTAGCTTCAAACATTTCTGGTATATGAATAACATGATGTTTTTCAATGGCAAAAATCAATGAATATTGTAAATGCACAAACAGTAATTTCTCCGCATTGCAAGGTGCAATTCTGAAATTTTTTGCTTTTTCCTGCTCCTCTTAGCATGATAAAGAAGATTCAAAGAGAGTGAGATGCCAGCTCCTTTCATTCAGTCAGTAGCTTCAATCATTTCTGGATGTTTTTCAATGGCAAAAATCAATGAATATTGTAAATGCACAAACAGTAATTTCTCCGCATTGCAAGGTGCAATTCTGAAATTTTTTGCTTTTTCCTGCTCCTCTTAGCATGATAAAGAAGATTCAAAGAGAGTGAGATGCCAGCTCCTTTCGTTCAGTCAGTAGCTTCTATCATTTCTGGACGTTTTTCAATGGCAAAAATCATTGAATATTATAAATGCACAAACAGTAATTTCTCCGCATTGCAAGGTGCAATTCTGAAATTTTTTACTTTTTCCTGCTCCTCTTAGCATGATAAAGAAGATTCAAAGAGAGTGAGATGCCAGCTCCTTTCATTCAGTCAGTAGCTTCAATCATTTCTGGTATATGAATAACATGATGTTTTTCAATGGCAAAAATCAATGAATATTGTAAATGCACAAACAGTAATTTCTCCGCATTGCAAGGTGCAATTCTGAAATTTTTTGCTTTTTCCTGCTCCTCTTAGCATGATAAAGAAGATTCAAAGAGAGTGAGATGCCAGCTCCTTTCATTCATTCAGTAGCTTCAAACATTTCTGGTATATGAATAACATGATGTTTTTCAATGGCAAAAATCAATGAATATTGTAAATGCACAAACAGTAATTTCTCCGCATTGCAAGGTGCAAGTCTGAAATTTTTTTGCTTTTTCCTGCTCCTCTTAGCATGATAAAGAAGATTCAAAGAGAGTGAGATGCCAGCTACTTTCATTCAGTCAGTAGCTTCAATCATTTCTGGACGTTTTTCAATGGTAAAAATCAATGAATATTGTAAATGCACAAACAGTAATTTCTCCACATTGCAAGGTGCAATTCTGAAATTTTTTGCTTTTTCCTGCTCCTCTTAGCATGATAAAGAAGATTCAAAGAGAGTGAGATGCCAGCTCCTTTCATTCAGTCAGTAGCTTCAAACATTTCTGGTATATGAATAACATGATGTTTTTCAATGGCAAAAATCAATGAATATTGTAAATGCACAAACAGTAATTTCTCCGCATTGCAAGGTGCAAGTCTGAAATTTTTTGCTTTTTCCTGCTCCTCTTAGCATGATAAAGAAGATTCAAAGAGAGTGAGATGCCTGCTACTTTCATTCAGTCAGTAGCTTCAATCATTTCTGGACGTTTTTCAATGGTAAAAATCAATGAATATTGTAAATGCACAAACAGTAATTTCTCCACATTGCAAGGTGCAATTCTGAAATTTTTTGCTTTTTCCTGCTCCTCTTAGCATGATAAAGAAGATTCAAAGAGAGTGAGATGCCAGCTCCTTTCATTCAGTCAGTAGCTTCAAACATTTCTGGTATATGAATAACATGATGTTTTTCAATGGCAAAAATCAATGAATATTGTAAATGCACAAACAGTAATTTCTCCGCATTGCAAGGTGCAATTCTGAAATTTTTTGCTTTTTCCTGCTCCTCTTAGCATGATAAAGAAGATTCAAAGAGAGTGAGATGCCAGCTCCTTTCATTCAGTCAGTAGCTTCAATCATTTCTGGATGTTTTTCAATGGCAAAAATCAATGAATATTGTAAATGCACAAACTGTAATTTCTCCGCATTGCAAGGTGCAATTCTGAAATTTTTTGCTTTTTCCTGCTCCTCTTAGCATGATAAAGAAGATTCAAAGAGAGTGAGATGCCAGCTCCTTTCATTCAGTCAGTACCTTCAATCATTTCTGGACGTTTTTCAATGGCAAAAATCAATGAATATTGTAAATGCACAAACAGTAATTTCTCCGCATTGCAAGGTGCAATTCTGAAATTTTTTGCTTTTTCCCGCTCCTCTTAGCATGATAAAGAAGATTCAAAGGGAGTGAGGTGCCAGCTCCTTTCATTCAGTCAGTAGCTTCAAACATTTCTGGTATATGAATAACATGTTTTTCAATGGCAAAAATCAATGAATATTGTAAATGCACAAACAGTAATTTCTCCGCATTGCAAGGTGCAATTCTGAAATTTTTTGCTTTTTCCTGCTCCTCTTAGCATGATAAAGAAGATTCAAAGAGAGTGAGATGCCAGCTCCTTTCATTCAGTCAGTAGCTTCAATCATTTCTGGACGTTTTTCAATGGCAAAAATCAATGAATATTGTAAATGCACAAACAGCAATTTCTCCGCATTGCAAGGTGCAATTCTGAAATTTTTTGCTTTTTCCTGCTCCTCTTAGCATGATAAAGAAGATTCAAAGAGAGTGAGATGTCAGCTCCTTTCATTCAGTCAGTAGCTTCGAACATTTCTGGTATATGAATAACATGATGTTTTTCAATGGCAAAAATCAATGAATATTGTAAATGCACAAACAGTAATTTCTCCGCATTGCAAGGTGCAATTCTGAAATTTTTAGCTTTTTCCTGCTCCTCTTAGCATGATAAAGAAGATTCAAAGAGAGTGAGATGCCAGCTCCTTTCATTCAGTCAGTAGCTTCAATCATTTCTGGATGTTTTTCAATGGCAAAAATCAATGAATATTGTAAATGCACAAACAGTAATTTCTCCGCATTGCAAGGTGCAATTCTGAAATTTTTTGCTTTTTCCTGCTCCTCTTAGCATGATAAAGAAGATTCAAAGAGAGTGAGATGCCAGCTCCTTTCGTTCAGTCAGTAGCTTCAATCATTTCTGGACGTTTTTCAATGGCAAAAATCATTGAATATTATAAATGCACAAACAGTAATTTCTCCGCATTGCAAGGTGCAATTCTGAAATTTTTTGCTTTTTCCCGCTCCTCTTAGCATGATAAAGAAGATTCAAAGAGAGTGAGGTGCCAGCTCCTTTCATTCAGTCAGTAGCTTCAAACATTTCTGGTATATGAATAACATGTTTTTCAATGGCAAAAATCAATGAATATTGTAAATGCACAAACAGTAATTTCTCCGCATTGCAAGGTGCAATTCTGAAATTTTTTGCTTTTTCCTGCTCCTCTTAGCATGATAAAGAAGATTCAAAGAGAGTGAGATGCCAGCTCCTTTCATTCAGTCAGTAGCTTCAATCATTTCTGGACGTTTTTCAATGGCAAAAATCAATGAATATTGTAAATGCACAAACAGTAATTTCTCCGCATTGCAAGGTGCAATTCTGAAATTTTTTGCTTTTTCCTGCTCCTCTTAGCATGATAAAGAAGATTCAAAGAGAGTGAGATGTCAGCTCCTTTCATTCAGTCAGTAGCTTCAAACATTTCTGGTATATGAATAACATGATGTTTTTCAATGGCAAAAATCAATGAATATTGTAAATGCACAAACAGTAATTTCTCCGCATTGCAAGGTGCAATTCTGAAATTTTTTGATTTTTCCTGCTCCTCTTAGCATGATAAAGAAGATTCAAAGAGAGTGACATGCCAGCTCCTTTCATTCAGTCAGTAGCTTCAATCATTTCTGGATGTTTTTCAATGGCAAAAATCAATGAATATTGTAAATGCACAAACAGTAATTTCTCCGCATTGCAAGGTGCAATTCTGAAATTTTTTGCTTTTTCCTGCTCCTCTTAGCATGATAAAGAAGATTCAAAGAGAGTGAGATGCCAGCTCCTTTCGTTCAGTCAGTAGCTTCAATCATTTCTGGACGTTTTTCAATGGCAAAAATCATTGAATATTATAAATGCACAAACAGTAATTTCTCCGCATTGCAAGGTGCAATTCTGAAATTTTTTACTTTTTCCTGCTCCTCTTAGCATGATAAAGAAGATTCAAAGAGAGTGAGATGCCAGCTCCTTTCATTCAGTCAGTAGCTTCAATCATTTCTGGTATATGAATAACATGATGTTTTTCAATGGCAAAAATCAATGAATATTGTAAATGCACAAACAGTAATTTCTCCGCATTGCAAGGTGCAATTCTGAAATTTTTTGCTTTTTCCTGCTCCTCTTAGCATGATAAAGAAGATTCAAAGAGAGTGAGATGCCAGCTCCTTTCATTCAGTCAGTAGCTTCAAACATTTCTGGTATATGAATAACATGATGTTTTTCAATGGCAAAAATCAATGAATATTGTAAATGCACAAACAGTAATTTCTCCGCATTGCAAGGTGCAAGTCTGAAATTTTTTGCTTTTTCCTGCTCCTCTTAGCATGATAAAGAAGATTCAAAGAGAGTGAGATGCCAGCTACTTTCATTCAGTCAGTAGCTTCAATCATTTCTGGACGTTTTTCAATGGTAAAAATCAATGAATATTGTAAATGCACAAACAGTAATTTCTCCACATTGCAAGGTGCAATTCTGAAATTTTTTGCTTTTTCCTGCTCCTCTTAGCATGATAAAGAAGATTCAAAGAGAGTGAGATGCCAGCTCCTTTCATTCAGTCAGTAGCTTCAAACATTTCTGGTATATGAATAACATGATGTTTTTCAATGGCAAAAATCAATGAATATTGTAAATGCACAAACAGTAATTTCTCCGCATTGCAAGGTGCAATTCTGAAATTTTTTGCTTTTTCCTGCTCCTCTTAGCATGATAAAGAAGATTCAAAGAGAGTGAGATGCCAGCTCCTTTCATTCAGTCAGTAGCTTCAATCATTTCTGGATGTTTTTCAATGGCAAAAATCAATGAATATTGTAAATGCACAAACAGTAATTTCTCCGCATTGCAAGGTGCAATTCTGAAATTTTTTGCTTTTTCCTGCTCCTCTTAGCATGATAAAGAAGATTCAAAGAGAGTGAGATGCCAGCTCCTTTCGTTCAGTCAGTAGCTTCAATCATTTCTGGACGTTTTTCAATGGCAAAAATCATTGAATATTATAAATGCACAAACAGTAATTTCTCCGCATTGCAAGGTGCAATTCTGAAATTTTTTGCTTTTTCCCGCTGTTCTTAGCATGATAAAGAAGATTCAAAGAGAGTGAGGTGCCAGCTCCTTTCATTCAGTCAGTAGCTTCAAACATTTCTGGTATATGAATAACATGTTTTTCAATGGCAAAAATCAATGAATATTGTAAATGCACAAACAGTAATTTCTCCGCATTGCAAGGTGCAATTCTGAAATTTTTTGCTTTTTCCTGCTCCTCTTAGCATGATAAAGAAGATTCAAAGAGAGTGAGATGCCAGCTCCTTTCATTCAGTCAGTAGCTTCAATCATTTCTGGATGTTTTTCAATGGCAAAAATCAATGAATATTGTAAATGCACAAACAGTAATTTCTCCGCATTGCAAGGTGCAATTCTGAAATTTTTTGCTTTTTCCTGCTCCTCTTAGCATGATAAAGAAGATTCAAAGAGAGTGAGATGCCAGCTCCTTTCGTTCAGTCAGTAGCTTCAATCATTTCTGGACGTTTTTCAATGGCAAAAATCATTGAATATTATAAATGCACAAACAGTAATTTCTCCGCATTGCAAGGTGCAATTCTGAAATTTTTTACTTTTTCCTGCTCCTCTTAGCATGATAAAGAAGATTCAAAGAGAGTGAGATGCCAGCTCCTTTCATTCAGTCAGTAGCTTCAATCATTTCTGGTATATGAATAACATGATGTTTTTCAATGGCAAAAATCAATGAATATTGTAAATGCACAAACAGTAATTTCTCCGCATTGCAAGGTGCAATTCTGAAATTTTTTGCTTTTTCCTGCTCCTCTTAGCATGATAAAGAAGATTCAAAGAGAGTGAGATGCCAGCTCCTTTCATTCAGTCAGTAGCTTCAAACATTTCTGGTATATGAATAACATGATGTTTTTCAATGGCAAAAATCAATGAATATTGTAAATGCACAAACAGTAATTTCTCCGCATTGCAAGGTGCAAGCCTGAAATTTTTTGCTTTTTCCTGCTCCTCTTAGCATGATAAAGAAGATTCAAAGAGAGTGAGATGCCAGCTACTTTCATTCAGTCAGTAGCTTCAATCATTTCTGGACGTTTTTCAATGGTAAAAATCAATGAATATTGTAAATGCACAAACAGTAATTTCTCCACATTGCAAGGTGCAATTCTGAAATTTTTTGCTTTTTCCTGCTCCTCTTAGCATGATAAAGAAGATTCAAAGAGAGTGAGATGCCAGCTCCTTTCATTCAGTCAGTAGCTTCAAACATTTCTGGTATATGAATAACATGATGTTTTTCAATGGCAAAAATCAATGAATATTGTAAATGCACAAACAGTAATTTCTCCGCATTGCAAGGTGCAATTCTGAAATTTTTTGCTTTTTCCTGCTCCTCTTAGCATGATAAAGAAGATTCAAAGAGAGTGAGATGCCAGCTCCTTTCATTCAGTCAGTAGCTTCAATCATTTCTGGATGTTTTTCAATGGCAAAAATCAATGAATATTGTAAATGCACAAACAGTAATTTCTCCGCATTGCAAGGTGCAATTCTGAAATTTTTTGCTTTTTCCTGCTCCTCTTAGCATGATAAAGAAGATTCAAAGAGAGTGAGATGCCAGCTCCTTTCGTTCAGTCAGTAGCTTCAATCATTTCTGGACGTTTTTCAATGGCAAAAATCATTGAATATTATAAATGCACAAACAGTAATTTCTCCGCATTGCAAGGTGCAATTCTGAAATTTTTTGCTTTTTCCCGCTCCTCTTAGCATGATAAAGAAGATTCAAAGAGAGTGAGGTGCCAGCTCCTTTCATTCAGTCAGTAGCTTCAAACATTTCTGGTATATGAATAACATGATGTTTTTCAATGGCAAAAATCAATGAATATTGTAAATGCACAAACAGTAATTTCTCCGCATTGCAAGGTGCAATTCTGAAATTTTTTGCTTTTTCCTGCTCCTCTTAGCATGATAAAGAAGATTCAAAGAGAGTGAGATGCCAGCTCCTTTCATTCAGTCAGTAGCTTCAATCATTTCTGGATGTTTTTCAATGGTTAAAAATCAATGAATATTGTAAATGCACAAACTGTAATTTCTCCGCATTGCAAGGTGCAATTCTGAAATTTTTTGCTTTTTCCTGCTCCTCTTAGCATGATAAAGAAGATTCAAAGAGAGTGAGATGCCAGCTCCTTTCATTCAGTCAGTAGCTTCAATCATTTCTGGACGTTTTTCAATGGCAAAAACCAATGAATATTGTAAATGCACAAACAGTAATTTCTCCGCATTGCAAGGTGCAATTCTGAAATTTTTTGCTTTTTCCTGCTCCTCTTAGCATGATAAAGAAGATTCAAAGAGAGTGAGATGCCAGCTCCTTTCATTCAGTCAGTAACTTCAATCATTTCTGGACGTTTTTCAATGGCAAAAATCAATGAATATTGTAAATGCACAAACAGTAATTTCTCCGCATTGCAAGGTGCAATTCTGAAATTTTTTGCTTTTTCCTGCTCCTCTTAGCATGATAAAGAAGATTCAAAGAGAGTGAGATGCCAGCTCCTTTCATTCAGTCAGTAGCTTCAAACATTTCTGGTATATGAATAACATGATGTTTTTCAATGGCAAAAATCAATGAATATTGTAAATGCACAAACAGTAATTTCTCCGCATTGCAAGGTGCAATTCTGAAATTTTTTGCTTTTTCCTGCTCCTCTTAGCATGATAAAGAAGATTCAAAGAGAGTGAGATGCCAGCTCCTTTCGTTCAGTCAGTAGCTTCAATCATTTCTGGACGTTTTTCAATGGCAAAAATCATTGAATATTATAAATGCACAAACAGTAATTTCTCCGCATTGCAAGGTGCAATTCTGAAATTTTTTTTACTTTTTCCTGCTCCTCTTAGCATGATAAAGAAGATTCAAAGAGAGTGAGATGCCAGCTCCTTTCATTCAGTCAGTAGCTTCAATCATTTCTGGTATATGAATAACATGATGTTTTTCAATGGCAAAAATCAATGAATATTGTAAATGCACAAACAGTAATTTCTCCGCATTGCAAGGTGCAATTCTGAAATTTTTTGCTTTTTCCTGCTCCTCTTAGCATGATAAAGAAGATTCAAAGAGAGTGAGATGTCAGCTCCTTTCATTCAGTCAGTAGCTTCAAACATTTCTGGTATATGAATAACATGATGTTTTTCAATGGCAAAAATCAATGAATATTGTAAATGCACAAACAGTAATTTCTCCGCATTGCAAGGTGCAATTCTGAAATTTTTTGCTTTTTCCTGCTCCTCTTAGCATGATAAAGAAGATTCAAAGAGAGTGAGATGCCAGCTCCTTTCATTCAGTCAGTAGCTTCAATCATTTCTGGATGTTTTTCAATGGCAAAAATCAATGAATATTGTAAATGCACAAACAGTAATTTCTCCGCATTGCAAGGTGCAATTCTGAAATTTTTTGCTTTTTCCTGCTCCTCTTAGCATGATAAAGAAGATTCAAAGAGAGTGAGATGCCAGCTCCTTTCGTTCAGTCAGTAGCTTCAATCATTTCTGGACGTTTTTCAATGGCAAAAATCATTGAATATTATAAATGCACAAACAGTAATTTCTCCGCATTGCAAGGTGCAATTCTGAAATTTTTTACTTTTTCCTGCTCCTCTTAGCATGATAAAGAAGATTCAAAGAGAGTGAGATGCCAGCTCCTTTCATTCAGTCAGTAGCTTCAATCATTTCTGGTATATGAATAACATGATATTTTTCAATGGCAAAAATCAATGAATATTGTAAATGCACAAACAGTAATTTCTCCGCATTGCAAGGTGCAATTCTGAAATTTTTTGCTTTTTCCTGCTCCTCTTAGCATGATAAAGAAGATTCAAAGAGAGTGAGATGCCAGCTCCTTTCATTCAGTCAGTAGCTTCAAACATTTCTGGTATATGAATAACATGATGTTTTTCAATGGCAAAAATCAGTGAATATTGTAAATGCACAAACAGTAATTTCTCCGCATT